>NW_022196895.1:22880131-22885843 GCF_008632895.1 Mastomys coucha | reverse complement strand
TCATTCCTTCTTAAAAGGGAGAACAAAATATCCATGGAAGGAGTTGCAGAGACTAACTATGGAGCAGAAGTATGCTCTGACAGAAGGAAGGACTTCATGAATTTTGAAAATAAATGGGTGGAATGTGAAAATATCATGAGTGAGGTAACTCAGTCACAAAAGAACACATATGGTATGCATTCACTGATAAGTGGATATTATCCATCCCATATACAGTCACTAAGCCCAGACGATATTGTGGATAACCAGAAGAGCTTACTAATGGGAGACTAATATCACTGTCTCCTGAGAGACTCTGCCAGAGCCTGACAAATGCAGAAGGGGATTCTCGAAGCCAACCACAGACAGAGTGTGGGGTCCTTGATGGAGGAGTTGGAGAAGGAATTGAAGGAGCTGACAGGGTTTGCAGCCCCATGGAGGGTGAAACAGTGTCAATTAGCCAGGCTCTCAAAAGCTCCCAGGGACTGGACCACCAAGCAAAGAGTACACATGGAGGGACCCATGGTTCTGGCCACATATGTGGCAGAGGATGGCCTTGCTGGCATTAATGGGAAGAGAGGCCTGAGGATTTTCAGTGGCCCAGTGTGGGGGAATTCCAGGGCTGGAAGACAAGTAGGGGTGGGAGAGCACCCTCATAGAGTCAGGGACAGGAGGGATGGGTTGGGGAGGGGTTCTGAATGGGAAACCTGGAAAGGGGAAAACATTTCAAATGTAAACAAAAAAATACCCGATTAAAAAAATAAAATCAATTTCCCCCACCAAAAAAAAAAAACCCTCAATATTGGTGGTATGCTCATTTAAAACTATTCAATAGTGGATAAGTTTGTCCTCAGTGAAATTCTCATTGTTTATGTGAAATTTAAAGTTAATTGGTATCAATATTCCATATGACAATCTGACTTCGTAGCAGCTGAACACAGGCACACAGTTTCAGCCTGCTTGCCCTTAGATCTTGAGGACATTCCTATAGCCAGCTTCTAAGATAGGGTATTCTTTTGTATGGAAACAGTTCTATGGTAATATGGTAATATTATATGTACAAAAATATCTGGTCTTACCTTTAAAGGTACAAGATCTGCCAGAAGTGATCTACCGATTATTGATGCCAGTCATATATATCAATTCCATAAAGAAATAATTATTGAGCACACATGTTCATAGTAAGTACTTGGTGAATAGGTTAGAAGCCTTCACCCTGAAGTACCTTGGGCTTCACAGACTGGCTACCAAGATAAAAGGTTTATCTTGCTCAGGGGAATATAACTGTTTACATTTACTTTATCATTTTTCATTTAAGGAAATCACTCTCCCATGAACTTAGAAAGGTTCTATTAAGCCTAATGTTAATGCTAGTCTTGAAAGGAGTAATTAAGTAGGTACATTTGAGAAGCTTTCTTGCTAATAAATAATGTACCATTTATTATCCTTAACTAGGTCATATTCTCCACAAATCATGAAGGTGTTCTTTCTGTGTTAGCGCCGAGCAAGGATGTCCTTCCTGCTTCTAGAACCACCATTACCAACATTCTGAGACTGCATTCATATGTCCAACATTTTTATCCTGCCCTTGTATCCTCTTTTGAAGGTTGTATTAAGAAGAAAGGCACAGAATCACTTAATAATTTCCAGTTTCCTGCAGCAGAAATATTTCAGGCTGAGTTCAATCCCTGCCGCCATGGTTCCAGCTTCCTCACTCATAACCACAGCTCTTGTCTCCATACCAAATGACAAGACAAGTGTGCTTGGAGGGACTGGGTGTATGCTCAGAATCTCCCATTGGCAGGGATCCAAAGAGGACTCTGATACCGGAGGTGAGGTAGGGAAACACTGAGCAGAATCAAATCCTAATGAAGTTCACTTTACAGACTCTTTAGCATAGTCTGACAGAAGATACGAGGGATAGACCTTTCAAGGCCTGAGGTATGCAGAGCTGGCCTCAAGCTCCAAGGGTTGGGTGCCTCTGAACTCTGAAGAAATGGAAGTCACAGGGGAGCAATTTCTTCTCAGAGTCTGTTCAAGCTGTGGGGCATGGAAAGACTAACTTTCCAAAGCCAAGGATAAATAAGAGGTTCTCCAATGTGCCCCACTGTTGAACTAAACACATGGGTATCCCAAGAGCCATCTTGGTGGAAATGCAGACACTGAGAGGGCTGGTGCATCATCAAGGACTGAGCCATGTATATATGACTTAAACTATAATTAGGACTAAATTATGCAGATAAACTATCCTTGATTCACCTTGACATTGTTCTGTACAAAATTTAAAATTTCAAACAAAACACTGGATATATCAGTTTTGAAGAAAATGTACAGCTTACATTTGCAAATATCCACAGTTTTGTTTTTGGTTTTGTCTTCTCCATTCTGGTAATTATTTAGCATTTTCCTTGCATTCCCTAGGCAAGCACTCTACCACAGAACCTCATGGACTCCAGTCCTGTATTTTCAAGGTGTTTATGCAGTTTGAAGAGAGCTTAAACTCTCAAATTTTGAGCATCAGATTGGTTTCCCATGTATTATTCTACTTTTGTATATTTTATTTTTCTGAAAAGTGTTACTATGCCTTCAGGAAGAGTTTTAAACTAATGTAGGGAAAAAAGCCAACATAACTTGCCTGGACTTTCCTTATATTTTGACAAACTTAGTTCTGTTGCTTTCCTACTTTGTATCAATCTGATAGTAAGTACCATTCAACTTCATCATGCTAAAGTTTTCGTAGGGTGTGTAATCTCTAAAGGATTCTCAGCTAATCAGACACAATGTGACAGACAAATCTCTACTCTATCTATAATGACTGTCAGGATATATATATTCCAGCATCAGGGATAGTACATAGCATGCTATCCCTCACAGAGGAAGTATAACAAGATACTAATGCCAAAGACCTGAGAACAGGATGGCCTGTGAATTCAGCACAGATGACTTGATATCTTACTCACCTTTTTCTTCTTCCTCTATAAACATGATTCAGCCATATGTATCATTCAGCAAAATTTGTGGAACCCCTTAAATACAACATATTACATGAAAATAGCTTATATGGAAACCATGTAGGTTGATAAATGACTATAACCCCCTGCACTCAAAACAAAACAAAAACAAAAACAAAATAAAACAGAATAAAAACAAACAAAAAATCAAAAACAGAACAAACAAAAACTGAAGTAGGAGAGTCATTGTGAGTTTAAAGCTAAAACAGTGAGAAATTTTCTGAAAACAAATGAAAATTTGGAGCTAGTGAGGTGGGCCAATAAATAAAATCGCTTCTTACTAAGCCCAATTAACTGAATTGGATTCCCAACATCCACACAGTAGAGGGAACAGACTTATTTCTGTAAGTTACCTTCTGTTAGCATGTTCCAGGGAATCTGACAACCTCTGCTGGCCTCATCAAGCTCCTGAACTCACATGGTACACAAACTCATCAGTTCAAACATTACATATATACATGTATATATGTAATATATATATATATATATATATATTATATATATGTATGTATATATGTATATATGTATATACATATATATGTATACTCAACAAATAATTAATTGAATATTTCAAATAGCTAGAAAAAATTTAAAAACACCCCTCAACACCTTGTGTATACATATGCAAAGTTTTTCTTAAAAATTTAGGTAGACTTACTTTATCACTTATTTGTTACACTATATATAATACCAAATTATTTAAGTATTAATGTCAAAAGCATCCATATAGATATAAATACGGAACTTCTCAAAAATACTACTCCCAGGAGAAAGAGTGTCCTCGTGTTTACATTCATAAAGAGAAACCAAGAAGAAAGCAATCAGAAAATTCTGTGTGTGTATGTTTGTGTGTGTGTGTATGACATATACATATGTTTCTACATATGTATGTATGTGTTCATTTACACACATAGCTCTCTCACATAGAATGACTAACATGTTTTCTTTGTCATCAGCATAGGTTTCAAAATGTGCTACTTTTATAAAATATTGGGGACTTAGAATATAAAGTGCCTTTGTGGTCTTTATTTCTCTCTTTGGAAAGATAAGAAACAACTTTGGATGGTGATGAGCTAACTGTGGAGAGAAGATATGCTTAAATCAGTGCTGGTAGGTGACATACATCTTGCAACTGCTTCCTCTTATAGACAAGGAAACTGAGGCTGGAGCAGTTGCCATAAAGACTGAGCTGCCACAGAGCTAATTTATAACACTTTGGGGATCAAATCAGTGTCCTTTGGCCCACAATCTAAGGCTTCAATTACACCACACTTTCCCACCTATTAACAGAGATCACCTATAAATCAAGCTCATGTTAGAAGTGACGATTCCAAGCTGAGGCAGAAAGCCAAAGCAAGCATCCTATGTACTGCTAACTTCAGGAGATGATTAAGACATCAACCTTCCAGCCATTTGCCCCAGGTGATTATTTATAAGGGCTCTAAATCACCACTGTAAATGTACCCAATGAAGAAATTTACATTTAGCAGGGAAAAGGCTGAAGGTGTTCCTATAACACACTTTGACAAATAGCCTGAGAATGTTCGGACAAGAGCTTACTCTCAGAGGTTATGTTGTCTTGATGACAGGTGCTGGACTGTATTCTAAAGGACGTGTCCCTGCAAGACCTTCTTTTGGCTGATAGCATCACCTCTCAGGGTGTTACCACTGAGGACTTGTACACGCTTTTTGTGATGTAATCAAAAGTTCAAAGTATGTAAATTCTATCCTTTTAAGATGGCCACTGCTTTTATTTGCCTAGTTCTCCACATGATGGCTGACAGTGTTTGATGAGCATCTACTTTAATGGTCTAAAAAAACAGACACTAGAAAAGATCACTTGTGCTTGTAATCCCTGTTCTAAGGCCAACATTGTCGCATTGTTTGAAACGTCTAATATCATGCATATTTCTTTCTCAGTACTCAGAGAGATTTCGAGGGTAGGCAATGAAGCCTGTCTGGAGATACTTGATACAAGCCCTATATGATCATAAGTGTAAGACTGAAAAAGATAATGGCTTCCATTTCATTAATTCATATTTTAAATGACTGGTGAACAAGGAACTCAGAGGCTGTGTGCATCTCAGGTTTGTATAATCTCAGGATAACTGTGTATCTTGTGCATTCTCTGAAATGCCCTTCCTTTATTCAGATAATAAACTCTATCCTCCTGTAACCACTTATACATGAACATATTCTGTGATATGGGTGATTGATATATGGCCTGATAGTTTACTGATTGATAAATTATAAAGTGGCTAACCTAACATCAGCTCTTTCAAAAATATCCAATAAATCTGTACTGAAAAATTAAAAGTAAAATAATGTAGCCCGCGCAGTCGTCTTGCCAGCAAGAAGACACACGGACACTAGGTTCCTTCTGCAGCAACGTTTATTGTCTCCATCCATAGGGATAAAAGGATCGAGCCAATAATCCGCACTGCTTATATACACCACAGTGAGGCGTGTCTGCCCACAGCGCAGCGTGTCTGCCCATGATTGGCTGTTCGCTCATTACCCTACGTAACGCCCCAGAATGGGCCGTGACTTTTCACTCTATGCACATGCGCAAACAGTTCTCTACACACATGCGCAAACAGTTGTTTACTAGGAGTTGACAGCGGAAGTAGGCGCCATCTTGCCATGGCGATTGCCTCTCCAGCTTCACCGCTCCCTACATCTCCCCCTTTTGTTTTAGTTAAAAGGGAAGGCCAAATGTAGC
>NW_022196895.1:22874530-22879223 GCF_008632895.1 Mastomys coucha | reverse complement strand
AAATGACCTAGCTGCAGCTGCTCTGCAATCAGCCTTGTAGCAGCTTTCAGCTTTTCAGAGGATAGGGGACATTGAAGAACCCACACGGCCTCCTCCGTAAGCCAGGGTATGGGCATCAAACCCTCAATGGCCGCTAGGGAAAACCCAGGCCCTGTCTTCTTGGATTGCCCTCTTGTGAGATTGGGCTCAATCTTCCTTGCTCCCTCCTGCAAAGACCCTTTCCTTCTCTATATCTCATCCTTTTCATAATATCCTTAGCTTGTTGAGAATACTCATTGGTCAATGTAAGTCCCAAGTCTTGCAAAACATCTCTCCCCCATAGATTAACAGGAAGAGGAAGCACATAAGGTGCAAAGTTTCCTGTCTGGCCCTCTGGTGCACACCACGCCAGGGTGCGTGAGCTGACTGCAGGGCTGGCCTCATATCCCAATCCCTGCAAAGAGTCGGAAGATTGGGTTACAGGCCATGCCTTACACCACCAGTTGGAAGAAATAATGCTTTTGTCAGCTCCTGTGTCCAGTATACCGGTAAAATTCTTTCCCTCTATAGATAACTGTAATGTGGGCCTGGTCTTAAGGTCAACTACCAGATGAGCAAAGTCTGTCCCAGATGAGCCAAGCCTGTTGGTGCCCCATGGCAGTCCCGTAGTAGAGGGGAAACAATTAATGGAATGCAAAAGTTAACCCCATATGAGGAAATATGTTTTCAAGTCATACATGTGAAGAGCACTTAAAAATCAGAATATGTGAAAAAGTTAAAGATCCCAGTGCTCAAGAGAAAGTGATCTAATTTTAAAATAGAGGAAGAAATGCAAACAGACCACTCAAAAGAGGACATAAAATGGCCAAATGTTTAGACAGAATGTTCAGCATCACAAGCCATCAAGTAAATGCACATCAAAGCCACATTAAATATCGACTTACTCAACTGAAGTGACTATTATCTAAAACATACATAATTAATTTAAAAAATTCTCCTATGGATCTGGAAACAGAAAACTATAATCTTGATGGGCCTATAAATTAAGGAAAAGGTACAAACATTTCTCAAAACAATGTGACATAGAAGGACAAATGATCTAGCAGTCTCATTCCTGGAAATATATCCAAGGGGTGAGTGCTACATGTCCAGGGAACACTTGTACTTCCATGTTAGTACAAAACTGTTGTAGCAGACTACATGGATGATCACCAACTGCCTGGCAATGAGTCAAGGATGTAGAAGACTTTACAAGTAAAATCTGTGCACATGTGCACAAAAACATATCTACAGAATTTCTTTCTCTCTTACTCCTTCCCACTCCCTCCCCTCTCTCTCTGCACTCATCTCTGTCTCTATCACATTGTCTCTCTCTGTGTCTCTGTCTCTGTTTCTCTCTCTCTCTAGCGATCTCTCACATACACACACACTCATACACACAATTGACTGCTGCTTAGACATAACAGAAAATAAAATTTTGTTTGTTGGAGAAAAGTAGATAAAACATCATTTGAGTGAAAAGTACAGATGCATTACACATCACATCACATGTATGAAAAGTCAGTGAAGCTAACCTCATATGTGCAGTGAAGAGAGCTTTCTAAAAATGCAGGCATGGGATCAGAGGAACATTAGTCCTTGTGTAAAAAGTCAGAGATAATACACTCTTGTTTTTATTATACAGTAGAGTGACAATGAAAGTGAATTTTAGATGAAGCACTAAGACAATGTAATGTATCAACAATAAATGATATGTTGACTAACAGAGACAACCTATCCTCTCCAGGGAGGAGCACCCTGATAAAGTACTCAATATCAAATGGTCATATAGGTAACTGTAGGGAAGGGTTTTCTGGAAATATGGAGTCAGGAGAAAATCGGCTAGCCATAATTAATCTTACCCACGTGGAAGGCACCTTAAAAATTAGACAGCACTCAAGAGGTATGGTCACCCAGCCATCTTGCATTTTTAATGATCTCTTTGCTACAAGCCAACGGGTAGAATAGGTGAGGCAAAACCCCTCCCCCAAGTTCGTCAGCATGCCAGCTCAATCAGCAGCTCCTTATTCGGTCTCTGGAGGTGGGACTTCTGATGTAACTGGAACCAGGAGCAAGGCGTGGCAAATAGCCAGAGGTGGGCAGAGAGGTGTGGTTGAGAGAAGCAGGCAGGGTCTGAAGAATCAGCCCTCAAGCCAAGAGGGCTCAAGATATATATATGCATACATAGGAGAAAATGTAGTAGCTTACACTTTTATTAACACTTTTTTAAATAACACTCTTGGAGGCATGTGGGGCCAAGTTAAGGTGTTGGCATCCACATTTTCTTAAATTTCTGGAAAAGAATCTATTGCTTCACTTTTCCAGACTCCAGTATCTTTGGCCCATCCTTGGCTTGTTGCTCTAACATTTTTGTCTCTGCTTTCAACATCATTTGACCTCTTTTGTACTTCTCGTATAAGGACATTTGTCATTGGATTTCAGGCTCACCAAGGTAATCCCAAATGATCCCCTTAGATCCTTAACTTAATTACATCTACAAAGACTGTTTTTCTAAATCACAGTTAACATTCACTGGTCCTGGGACTAAGACATGTGCCTACGTTGTTGAGTGTACTCACTTTATCAGTGAAAGCTGTAAATATATACTCTATAATACACATATGGTTTGACTAAACAATACCATCAAAATATCTCTGAAGCTGAGGATGGTAACTATGAGGATATGTGATAAGGATGTAAATACCGAAAGATGTGGGCCGATTTCACTATTGACAGAAGACTCAGGAGGACCTCTGGTTTACAAAGAGGACATCCCTTATAAAATACAATATCCCCTGGCAATTTCATATATGCATATAAAGTATTTTGATTACATTCACTCTTTTTTATCCTCTCTTATCATTTTCTCGTTCCCACTCATCTTGTCATTATAATACATCTCTCCTTGCTTTCATGGTTGTTGTTTTGTTGTTGTTGTTGTTGTTCATGTTTTGTTGTTTCGATGACTCAATAAGTTCAACTGAAAGTGCCCAAATAGATGTGGCAGTGTTTACTGGAGCATGGGCAATGAACCAATGGCCACACCACTGAAGAAAATTACTTCTTGCCCCTATAGCCATTAACTGTCAATGATTTCTAAGGGTGGAATAAATGGAGCTTCAAAGATGGAGGACAAGTACAAGGAACTTAATAAATATAAACTTGATTTAAACATAACAAACTATACCCAAACTAGCCCAAAATCCTGAAGGGAAAAGTATATTCCTTATCCACATTTTACCTGGTAAAGAAAACCAGACAGAGATATGACAACAAAACTAGAAAACTGAAAGTACAGATTTTCAGTAAAAGTGAACTGAATATAACATTAGAGTGATCATTCACTATGATGGAGTAGGACTTGTCCTGGGGATGTAATACTGTTACAGTGTATGAAAATCAATAAACATGGTGCAGCACATCCACAGAGTGGAAAGCAAAAAGCATATGGTCATTTCAATAGATTCAGAAGAATACTCGATAAATTCCCAAGTCCTTTAGAACAAAACTCTATACAAATTAGATACAGAAGTACAAGGTCACACATGACAAACCTATACCTAAAGAAGCAAGGAAGTGGGGGAGAGGAAAAGTTTTTGACATGACCTGGAAAAAGACAAAGGTACTCATATGGACCAGCTCTATTTAACATGGCATTGAAAGTCCCTGCCAGTCAAAATAACGCAGTTTCCTCAGATTGGAAAGGAAGTAAATTATTCCTTCAGAAAGGAGGCACAAAAATACAGATTGTAAAAAATTTAAATACTTTTAGCACTAAAATATTTCAAAAGAATTTTCAGACTCAAAATCAAAATTTGCAAGTAGGGAGCATTTCTTCAGGATAATAACGAACCTGTGGAAAGGAGTAAAGCAGCTACAGCCACAGTAGCCACACAGTAAAGTGAACTAAGTCATTCAGATAGTCAGACCGCACCTGTTACTTTAATCCAAGGGCCAAAGTGAGGTCCAGCACTCCAAATACAAAGCTGATGGATTTTCTTTACTGTGTCATTTATTAATCTTTATTTTATAGAAACACAAATGCTTGGTATATTTCATTAAAAAGGTGAGAGACCTAACAGTTTCTAGCAAAGATTTGGTTCTTGGGAAGCAACATGCATGTACAGTGCACAAGTGTGATGAGTTCTGCTTACTTCATTTTGTTCAGGGGGACACTTAGCTAGGCTCATGAAAGACACCGTTGGGCAAAGTCATATGGTGTTTGAAAGCCCCAAGAATGTGACATTGATAGTGGTAGTGCTGTATTACTTAAAACATCATTTTTAAATGAATGAACCATTGAAAATAAGAAAAATAACTGCAGAAATGATGTGGTCATGGGCAAAGCACCTTTCTTTACTAGTTTGGGGGTTGAAAATATCTTCCCGATGACATGGAAAATGACTCATCAGGCCATTGTGCTTTCTGAAGAAGTTGATGATCAAATCCTTGGCACTATGAAGCTATTTGGAGAGTATAAGCACCCACCTGTAATTCCAGTGCTTGGAATTCAGAGACAGGGAGACCCACCCTATTCTAGATAGCTAAATTAAACAAATTAATGTGCAATTGGTACAAATGAGAGACCCTAACTCAATAAATAAGATAGAAAGAGATTTTGAAATCACCTAATATCAGCCTTGGGTCTCTCTCTCTCTCTCTCTCTCTCTCTCTC
>NW_022196895.1:22827981-22874520 GCF_008632895.1 Mastomys coucha | reverse complement strand
TCTGTATGTATATATATATATATATATATGTATATATATATATATATATATGTATACTAGTATACATGTAGCTGGACACACATAAATGGTCCTATACACTTGTGGACATGCACACATAGACAAAAACACACCACAAATAGGCACACACAAACAAAATGTGAGGTTTTAAAATAAAAATAACATAAATGGGAAGGTATTTCAGGACATTTTTAGGCTATGTGATCAGTTTTTTCAATATACTCCCTATCCAGAATTTCCTTCAAACATGTCAGAGTGTGTTTAAGGTAAAGTTGCTTCAGCTACTCTGAGTGGTAGCAGTTCTTGGTGCTGATCTTCCCAGATATAAGCAGAATAAACAAACAAACAAACAAAAAACTTAATTTATAATGTGGAGTTCTTTCTCCATGGTATTCCTTCCTATCAAAACATCCACACTACTAAACAAAGTAGCAGAAAAAGAAAAATCTAGAACAGTTGTGTTCTAGTTTGGTTTATATTGGCATGATAAAATACTGACCAAAACCAGCTTGTGGAGAAAAGGGCTTATTTTCAGATTATAAACTATACTTCATAAATGAAGGAAGCCAATTCAGGTATACAAAGCAGAGACCATGGAGGAACTGTGCTTACTGGCTTGCTCTCAGGCTCATGTTCAACCTTCATAGACAGCTCAGGTAGAGCTGCCTGAGAATGGTACTCCCCACACTGAGCAGAACCCTTCCATTTCAATTAGCAGTCAGAAAATGCACTAACAGAAATGACCACAGACCAACATAATGGGTTTCATTCAACTGAGGTTCCTCTTCCAAGATGTGTCTACTTCACAATCAAGATGAGTCATAAGAAAATGGCTCAAAGCAAATTATGACAATATCAAGTTTTCCATCCTGATGTTTGCTTAATTAAAACTCAGCCAACACTGTGGTGAGCAGTGTCCTGACAACTCTAGCACATGAATTTACTTAATCTCTGTGACAAGCAGGTATTCTCATTAATCTCATCGTATGAAAGATGGCACTGATACAGAGAACACTTAGTAAGTAATCATACCATTTAAACAGTGACCTTAGTTCTTTCGCTGGGCTCTTCCTTTGTTTACCAATATACTTCGTTGACTAGTCAATGGGCTTCAGAAGCATAGGAAAGATAAGACCTGACTGTCTAACACACAATAAACAGATCTGATAATTTTATTATTTCCCTTTACAGAATCTTGTTTAACTTGTAAAATTCCTCCCAAAAAAAGGGAGGGGGCCCAGGAATTCAAAGCACTTAAAGAAAGGGGCTGCATGAAAGACTCTTGAGAAAAATAGAAATGATTTGAGTTTATATGTGTGAAAAGAAACAGGAAGCCAAGAAAGGGAATAAGTTGAATTGTCCATTAGCCAAGAGCTGTATTGTCCCAGCAGTAAGGAGTGCCACCAAAGCAAAGCAGGTGCCACCGGGAGTAGACTGAGGGTCTAGAGCAAGCAAGGTAAGATGCCTACTCAAAAAGAATTATGTGGGAATGGGATACTCTGCACCCAGAGCAATAGGCTTAGTTAATAAATATCCTATCCTACATTAAAAAAAATGTTACGGGGTGGGGATGGGGGAACACATAAGTGGGTTTTCCTTTTCTGGGTAGGGAAGTGAAGAGCCAGATTAATGTGTGACATAGAATCAGGCTGCATCTAGACATCTGGAAGCAAGGGATGGCTATATTCATAGCCTTCTTACCGTCTTCTGTTTTAGGACACACTGGGTGCATATATATTCAAAATGCTGATTGTGAACCAGAGGAGACATGTTTGTGACTTGATGAGACTAATCACTGGAAAGGTGTTTTCTCTCCAAACAAGAGAACCTGAGTTCAGATCCCCTTTATGTAAAATGCTTGGAATTGATCATTGCATATGTATGTAACCCCAGATAGAGACAGGGGTGTCCTAAATATTCGCTGGCTAGTTAATCTCATTGAAACAGGGACATGGTTCAGTGAGTGAACCTACTTAAAGGCAATAAGGCAGAGAACAATATACAAGACACCTGATGTCCTTTCCAGTTCTGGTTTCTGCCTGTGTATGTGTGGGTTAGTTCACATGCATGTAGAAAACACACACACACACACATACAAACACAGTCATATGAGTGTATAAGATAAGCAGCATATATGCAAATATCTGGGAGACTAAAAGTGGAAGAAACACTAGATATGATGCTACAGGAGAGAAATTAATCTGATTGCCAAAAATGTAAGAAAAATACAATGAATGGAGTACTCCAAAGGTACCACTGGGTGGCAAATTCTGAGTCAGGTGTTTTGTTAGTAAAGATTGGTAGCAATCCTCTGTTCGCGTTGTGTGGGAAGACTTTCTGCATTGTGTGGGAAACTGGATTAGATAATTTGTAGGTTTCCTTTCAACTATTAGATTCGCTATTGCTATGTTTATTTTTCTCTGGGCATGCTGAGACATTGACGAGGCAGTCAATGAACACTCTTACATGAATGTTCATTGTTGAGAGTGAAGCCCGTGGTTCCCAGGGTTGCCATTGTGCCACCTTTCTCTACCACATTCCGAATGTTGATCTCAAAAGGAAGTGAAATCCACAAGAGCAATTTCTCTCTAATTGCATAATTGCTGCATTTTGGTGTAGCACTAGTGGGGAAAAATGCCTTGACATCTTGAAATTTCAGTAAAGAATTACTTAATAAAGACTCTAGACTGAAATAATTGTTTACTTAAAACTGGAATTTACAGAAAAAAAAACCTCAAACACTATTTCCTCCTTCCTACTGCCACATAATTAAATAATTTCACAATTAATTACTTTCAGGAGAGATAATTTGTTTTCATTAAAATATGTAAATATGCATCCCTTGCTGTGCGGTTTTTTTTCTTTCTAATGCTTTCTCACCCACTGTTGTGCTGATGTTCAGTGATAAAGGTTCCCTCCACAGGCTTTAAATCATTGCCCAGGTCCTCAACCCCATAGCCTAAAAGAGTCAAAAAACTTTCTTCTTAAAAAAGCACCTCTTCCAGCTTAAGACCCCCACCATTCATTTTTTTCAAAAATCTTCAAGGTCAATTTCCACTGTCTTTTCCTGGTTCTGTTTCCCACAGTTCAACTTTAAGGACTCAACTCATCTTACTTTATGATGGATCAAAGCAAACACTAGAGTCAAGGAAATTCAAAGAACCAGTCTAGTGAAGGGATAGCAAAGGGGCTCAGGTCTCTGAGTATCTTAATAAGATTTAAAGAAATTGGTTTGGGGGAAAAGAATTATAGAAATTGTCTCTTGGAAGGATTTTCTTTTTCTTTTTCTAAAACCAGAACCAAGAATAATGCTTGCTGTATTCCTTTCTTTTTTATCTCAATACAAGGCATTGTCATCTACAAAGTTCATACTTGGGAATCACAATCAAGTTACAAGAACACCCATTACATGCCTCAATGTTTCAGGTGATGCCTGCATTTTGTGTAGTATCACTTTCATAGCTATCCAGTCATACCCAGTGCTCAGGCTACAATGTGGACACACCAGCAAGAAAATATCTATACAGGGAAAGGCAATGAGCTGTTGGACCTTCCTTACTGTGTCTCATTGATGTCTTGGTATTCATTGTGTTGTTGAAACAAATATGGAAGAAAAGTAATATTTTTTTCTCTTTGATCATCCAGGGTTTAATGAGCTTGATGAGTTTCTGAAAGTTCACCACCCAGTAAGTTGTGCCGGAAAGAACTAAACATGACAATTATAAGTATCAGACACTGATAAAGACTAGATAGATGCCTCAGGAATAGTCTACTATTTTCTGATAATAAGACATAGCAATAAAATGAATCTTAAAGATGTAAATATATGCCCATTGGTCAACCTTCATCAGAGAAGTAGATGGTAATGAATTCATGTGACTACAACTGGATAATGGAGGAAGAGTGACAGATTATGAAACATTAAGTCATAGACAGGATACCTTTATCAAAACTCTCTCCTCAAGGCTCAGGCTTCAGTGAGCAATAAAGATCAACTGTAAGAACCAAATGTAGTAAATGACTCTGAGGAGAAGTTTCCAGATGTGGCAGGACCGGTACATATATGAAAACACAGAGACTGTGACAGCGTGCACAAGGCCCTTACACGTCCAACACACACAAAATCATAGAACTGTGAAGGGAAAGTGGACACAAAGCTATACCTCCTAATTAAGAAGTGATTCACAATGGATAGTTTCTGGGGAGGAAAAAGTATCAGTTCTCTCTAATGGAGTGCCACTGGGCATATCAACTACCCTCTAGGGCAGACCGTGTGCCCAGAAATCGTTGGCCAATGCAATGGACTCCACTCGTCGTTGTGTATCCTTTGCTTTTGTTTGTTTGCTTACGTTGTTTTGCTTGGTCTTTTTTTCATTTTTCTTTGCTTTTTATATTTTTAGTTAATGTTTATTTTTTGTTTTTTTTTAGGATTTTTGTTGAGAAAGAGAGAGAGAGTGAGAGAGAGAGAATGAAAGAAATTGAAGTTTAATAAGTAGGGAGGTAGGAGAATCTTTAAGGTCTTGGTTGTGGAGTGGGAAAGATAGTGTCCAAATATAAAATTAAAAAAATTAATAAACATGAATTAGTTAAAGAAATAAACTATAATGAATTATAAAGTTCATAGACAACTTTAAAGGAAAGACTGATTACTTAGGTAGAAGGAAAAAAGAAAGAAAGAAAGAAAGAAAGAAAGAAAGAAAGAAAGAAAGAAAAAAGTAAGAAAGAAAGAAAGAAAGAAAGAAAGAAAGAAAGAAAGAAAGAAAGAAAGCAGAAGGCATCTAGTATCAAAGAAGTCATTTCCCCCTTTTAAGTCCTTTGTTAAAATTCTATTTGAATGGGCAATTACACTAATGACATTATATGTTTTTATGTACCCAAATATTATGAATAAAACATTTTTATATTTGAATCTATCTTGTAAGAAATAAGGGAAGGAAGGAAAGAAGGAAGGAAGGAAAGAAGGAAGGAAAAGGAGGAAAATGTCAAAGAGAAAGTTTAATTAAAAAAAAAGAAAAAAGAGAAGGTTTCCCAGACATTCTTTTCAGCTGAAAGACCCAAAGAATTGGGAAATTCTTAGTCGTGGCCACTGAGGAAGTGTGGTGTGTATGTGGTATGTTATGGTTTCTTCGAGACAGGATTTCTCTGCATAGCCTTGGCTGTCCTAGAACTCACTCTGTAGACCAGGCTGGCCTCAAACTCAGAAATCTGCCTGCCTCTGTCTCCCAAGTGCTGGGACTAAAGGCGTGTGCCACCACTGCCCGGCTCACTACCTACTTCTGTAAGAGATATGGTCTCTGTCCTTGGAAACATCTCTCTCATCTGGATTTTATTCTGAAAGAACACCTCAGACTTCTGTTATTGGATGGTGACTTCTACTTTTAACACTCACATGAAAGCATTTTCAGGACAAGCGTTTTCTATAAATCAAAACAACCCCAGTTATCATAGGCTTTCCTGTGAGATCTGCTTAACTTTCGGGATCCAAAAACTACATCACAGTGGCTTTTAATTTATTTTGTATCTTGTATAGAAATTCTTTACAATTACAAGGAAAGGGTAAACAACAACAAATGTACAATAAAATATTTGACTAATTTAGGGCAAAGTGCTTATTATTAAGAACAGGATGGCTAGGTGACACTAAAGCCAATTTCTTTTAAAGACTTTTTAAATTTTTTGAAAGCTGACCATATAAGGGAGAAAGATCATACCACCAGAGTCAGCACAGCCCTTCTAAGCACACATGCTGTAAATTAAGACCTTTAGCTGTTGTTGCAATTTTTTTTTCTGCTTTACACAGAACAATTTTTAAGGAGCCTAATCATTTGGTAGTTTCTAATCTGTTTTCTAAGGACCCTCTGGCAGGTTATGGCCTCTATCCCCAGGCCTTTAAAATGAAATGCTAACAGACCATTAACTGCAGTGGTCCAGAAGGCCCTCTGCATCAGGCCTCTCCTTTGTTAATTAAGGAGATGCCATCAAGGCTGCCAGGGTCTGAAGCCTGACCTACCCTGTGAGATCAGCTTGCAAATGTCTTTTGGCTGCCTTATGTGCAACATAACTTTCAAATAAAACCCAGGAAAGAATACAATTCCTCTCTTTCTTCAACATCTATAAGAATACATGGTGTATGTCAAAGTGGAATTGAAAGAAATCTCATTTATCTGATGTCATTGAGGAAGATAGTGCCACAGGTTAAAAAGTGTAACCATTTTAGCTAATTATTTGAAAAGGAACATTTCATAATATGATATACAATACATTTCCTTTTCTTTTATTGATCTTTTTGTTATAAACAATAAACAGAACATATATAATATAATAAAATATACAGAATGCATAAAATAAAATTAATAAATTAAGTAAATTCTTTGTAAATTCCATCTTATAGAAATTCAGTATATAGAAAGGAAAATGTATCAAGTTGTTTAAGCTGATTTTCACCTTGACTTTATGGTAATCAATACTTGGTTAGGGGCAAAGATAGAATTCTTAGAGTTCATTAGGCTCTGAGTCTAACCAAATTGGTGGGCATCAAATAAATGAGAGACCCTGTCTCAAAAAAATAATAGCAATAAAATAAAAGTAAGCTAGTGTTTAAAAAAAGAGGACACCTAAGCCAAACTCTGGGCTAAGCATACACACACACACACACACACACACACACACACACACACACAAACACACACATACACATACACACTGGTGCTTAAACACACATGCATGAGCACAGTGTCTCTTAATCATCTGTTTCTAACCAATTGAGACGGTATATGATTGTTGAGTGTTGATAGATATTTTATGTCATTATATTTTTCCTAGAATGCTGGTCATTTAATGTTTTGAAATTTAATTTTTAAATGTCATACAATATATTTTGATCATATTATTTATTCCCCTTCTCCCAAGCCCAAGTCTTCTCAGATACTCCTACCTTCCTCCCTAAGCAACTCCATGTTCTCACTATCACCCCTTCCCTCAGTGGGTATGTGTCACAAACAACAACAGCAACAAAACCAAGAAAACAAAAAAATAATTGAATATTAAACCAAACACCAATGAAAACAAAGGAACAAAACAATCAAGAGTCTGGCTGCGAGGGTGGACAATACCTTTAATCCCAACACTAAGGAGGCAGAGGCAGGGGAATCTCTGTGAGTTAGAGGCCATCATGATCTCAAGATGGAGTTCCAGAACAACCTGGGCTTCCCAGAGAACAACAGCAATAGCCTATCAGTCTATTTTTGTGTTATTCATCTACTCCTCAGAACAAGGTCTGCCCCAAAAAGTCACTGATATATCAAGTGTTGTGACACTGGAGAAAATTGACTTGATGTTCCATCTCCCAACAGGTATCAATGATAGAGGTCTTCTAGGTTAAGTATCGGGCTTTGTGTTTTCTTCTCTTTCTCTGTGCTTACATCTTGTTTGGCTTGAACTTGTACCAGTCTTGTGAATGCTGTCACAGTCCCTGTGTATTCATATGTACATGAGTCCTGCTGTATCTGGAAGTTGTCACCTACACCCTTGGCTTTTCGACATGAATCCCTGAGCCCGGAGGGAAGAGATTTCATGAAGACATCATCCCACTCAAGGCCCAGTGATACAAATTCTTTCACTGTTTGCACAGTGTCCAATTTTAAGTCTTGGCATAAAATACCATACAATTCTCTAAAGAACTTATCTATCAGTAATATAGCAATATACAAATCATTTTATTGTTATATTGTTTTTATCAGAATAATAGAGTAGTTTTTGCCTGGGCTCATGACATACTAGTCTAAGATCTCAGCCACATTAACAGTTTCAATAGTGAGTTTTATTTCATTGAGTGGGCCTTAAATCGAATTTTTAAAATTGTTTGGCTACTCCTATAATAATACAGCTGCTATTACACCAGATAAAATTCAGGTCACTAACTGTGGTAGCTTGTAGGGTTTGTAACAGTGACTTTTCTACTACAGAAATATGTGTAGTTCCTTCCAGCACTATTAATGCTAGCTAAGATGAAACTTCTGGTTGGTACTTGCTTGGTTTCTTCATGGTGAATGAGATAAGTATGCTATATTTCCATCAATTGGTTCTTCATATCAGCTTGTATAAAGTAGCCAATAGCATTAGAATTAGAATTAGGATTGTAATGTTTGAGGTGTCTCTGGGACTCCTATGACTAAGTACTCAACAAGATATAACTCATTGATATTCAAAGAATCAACATTTGTTAAACTTAACTTTTTTGATGTTTTTATATCCCATAAGCACACTAACAGTTATAATTTTATTCTGTTCAATTTTTTAAAATGGGTTTATTATTCTTTTCCTAACTTTTAGGTAGATGATTAGCTTTATATGCATTTCTTCATTTTCAACCAAGGGAAAAGCATACATGTCCCTGAATAAGAGATTGAATAAGTGCACCCTGGCAGAGTAACACAATAGATCAGTCAGCAGAGAAATGAATCTAGTACTGTAGCTTAGAATGTCATGGTTAAACTCAAGGAAGTTACACAAAATGAAAGAAGTTGGACATCAAAGAACAGATCACAGAGCTGGCAGTCTTCACTATTCAATAACAAGTTAAAAATAACACAAGGTGTTAGTATCAAAATGATGGTTGCCATTATGAAAATACAAGTTATTTTAATCATGCCTGGTTTCAATCGATTGTAGTTGCCTGGATTTACACATTCCTTCAAAACTCATTAAATGACATACTTTAAATCAGTGCATGGCAGCCTAGGTGAAATTTTACTTTAGGATAAAATATGATTACATGAGAACATGAATTACATGGTATGCTATAGCAATTGTCACACATTATTACCTAGGTATATTTTGCTGATATTAATGTGCTGTTCTTTATTTTAATGTGTTGTTCTTGGTCTGTAGTGGAGTGGTAATGTCAAAACTGTGCATAAGAATTTAGGGAAATAATGAGCCTCTAAGTGACACTCATGCGTAAAACACATCTATTTGAGTAAATGAACTTGTTCATGTATTGAGTGAACAAAAGTACTTGTTTGCTAATGCAGAGATGCCGTACTGTGATACAGAATGCTCTGACGGCTTGCAGTAGTAGACAGCAGTCAGTTAACATCTGCATATGTCAGCTGGGTCAATGCACATGCACCAGACAGGTTTAATAACAAACAAACAAACAGGAAGAAGAATGAGCCCCATGTGTCTTTCCAAAAGCAGGGAGCCTGGCTGAGGCTCTCTCTCTCCCTGGGTGGCAGAGGACCTGCTGCTGAGGCCCAAGTCTCTCTCCTCCAGGGTTGATCTGTTTGCTGCACAGCACCTTAATTAAAAAGGAGGCAATGTATGAATGAGTTATTTTATCGTAGGAAGGATAGAATATGCTAGTTAAGTACAGAGAAAGAAGAGGAAGGAGAGAGAGAGAGAAAAGAAGGAGAGGCAGAAAGGCAGAGAAGAGAACAATGAGCAGAGAGGAGAGAGCGAGAGAGCAAGAGGAAGTAAGAGTGAGAGGAGAGAGAAGAGAGCAAGAGGGTGAGTGAGTAAGAGTTAGAAAGAAGAGTAGGAGAGTAAGAGAGTGAGAGCAAGAGAACAAGAGAGAGAAATTAAGAGAACAGAGAGCAAGAGGAAGAGGAAGTAAGAGAGTAAGGAGAGGGCAAACCACCCCTTTTATTGTATGGGGCGTGGCATGCCTGGCTTGTGGTCAGATGACTGTGTCCAGCTAGAATGCTGGGAGTTTGAGGCAGTGTCTGACTAATAGAGCACACATCTCCTGTAGGGGCAACTGTGAGGGGTCTGGGCTGAAATCTGAGCCATTGGTCTCAGGCACAAGTCACCAAACTCCTACCGTCCCTCTTGAGCAAATTATTTCACTCAGTGGGTCTCTGGGGTTCCGAGGTGGCTGCTCTCCTGGACTCCAGCTGTCAGAACTGCCCATAACCCCACACTCTTGCATCTAAGATAGTTTAAAAGTATCTCCTAACAAGAAAGATTTGGTTTTATAATGTGCCTCACACTTCAGCACTTTTTACTACTATCTTTTAGGCCAAAATTATTTAGTGACTTAACTTCGAATTCCTTTAAGTTAAAAGGAAAGTTTATTTCTCATTCCATGATCCATGATCTCCCTTTAAAATGACTGGAGACACACACATACACACATACACACACATACATATGTATATGAATATGTATATGTATATGTACATGTATATAATACATACGCACATATATGATTGTGTTCATTAGGAAATGAAATATATCCTGAAGACATCTTTACATAAAGATCTGTGAGGCTTCTTTGTTTTCCTTTGTCATAACTTGACATTGTCAAGATGGTGTTGTTTGTGTATTCTGGTTGCCCAGCATAGATTAGTAAAATCTGGATATATGTGTACATGTGAACGAATGAATATACTTGTCCTAATTCTGGATTCCAGTTCTAGCATTCTGGTAAGGAACTCACATAATGCCTTGTACAGAGAGGAAGCAAGTTCTTTTTTTTTTCCCCAAATGTGATAAGAGGGACTCTTGTCTGACTCACTGAAGCATTCCAAATGACCAAACTGAGCAGTGAGGTAGGTGTGATGACTTTCTATCATGGATCTTCTATGCTCCCCAAGATTCTTTCATTCACTTTGGGAACTTAGACCTGGATTCATGTTTGACTTAAGCCAGAATAACTAGAAAGTAAATTCATTTGTTGAAAAGAAATTTTCAAAAAAAGGAAAGAAAAGAAATTTTCACGTGTCAGCATTTTCTATTACTTTGTCATTGACTTCTAATGTAGTCCCTGAATATGTTTTATAGGCAAAGAAGAAAAATGAAAATATGAATAGAAAACCTTTTGATATTCATTATTATGCAGCTTTCACTTGGAAAATCATAATTTATAGCTCAGAGTCTCTTTTTGTGTATTATGTGCCATTCAGATGCCCAATGCTAAATAGAAAATGCTATAAAAATGTCTGTCCTGACTCAGAAAGACCCAAATGCTTGACATAAAGTGAGAAACTGTTACACATGTAGCCTTGGTGCTGCGTTCATGGAATATTCATTTGTCATTGACACTGGCTTAGGCCAGATGTGTGGTTAGGCTCTTTTCAGTCATAAGTTCTGTGACCCTGGGAGTGGCACCTCCCTGGAACTATGTCCTGTTAACTCTTCTGTAGGACCCAAGTTGCCTTCCTTCATCAAAAGGAGTAGTCACAGGAAAAATCTGCCTCATAGGGGGATACAGGGGAAATTAGGAAGATTCAAGATAGCATCTTAGAATATAATGCAAGTTACATATTAACATAAACTATCTCTTTTAAAGAGGAAGGGGTGTAGGACAACAGAAATATCAAGAAGAGGATGAAATTAGCCATGCTTCCCAAGGATAGAGGCCTTCCTACTGTCACATTCTCCCTAGAGGTGCAGAACGGGTTGGGACCTCCTCTACTGATCACTAATCGAGAAAATTTTGTACAGTTGGATCTCATGGAGGCATTTCATCAACTGACACTCCTTTGTCTGTGCCCTGTAATGACTCTAGCTTATGCCAAGTTGACACAAAAGCCAACCAGTATAGGCAGATGGTTCCATTCATGGGTTGGGTATTCCTGGGTTCTATGTGAAACTAGGCTGAGCAAGTCATAATAATAAAGCCAGTAAGCAGCAATCCTCCATGGTCTTAGCATCAACTCCTACTTCCAGGTTCCTGCTTGAGTTCCTGTCCTAATTCTCTTTAGGGTTGTACAATGATGTAGAAGTCAAGCTGAATAAACCCTTTTCTTCCCAATTTGCTTCTTGGTCATATTGCAGCAATAGACACATTGGCACCAGCACAGTTGGTGTATTACTGTGACAGCTCTAGCCATGTTATTGGAAGGATTGTGGAAGGACTTTGGAATGTTGGGCTAGAAGAATCACTGGGTGTAACAATTTTGTGGGTTGTTCTGTAGGAACTTGGAAGATAATGTTAAAAGCAGTGCAGGGGATGGAGGCTTGGCTTGTGACATTTCAGAGGGAAGAGTAGATTCTATAAGGGCTGTTTGCTATTTTGATTTAAGTTTCTGTGCTTCTGTTTAGCTGGGGCTATCAAGTCAGCTTTAATGAATAAGATACCAGAACAACTAAATCAAAGCCTTTGTGATACTGGATGCCTATTAGCTGGAGCTAAGAAATTAGAGGTGGTTAAGAAGAGATCAGCATCACTGAGGTGAAGTCTTCTGGGAGGTGTTTCCTGAAGGAACAGAGGAGCTGTGGTTTAAACACAGCCATGACTGTACCTCGTGTTGCAGCTTGACTTGATAATGTGTAAGGGTCTCTCAGGGGATACTGCTTTTGATGTCATGAAGGGGTCACAGAGAACACCTGAGGTGTGGGACCATTAGAGGCCATTGGTGAAGGTACCGCCTCGATGCCAGTTGAAGGACCAGGACTGAAAAGGTTATAGAAAGAAGTTGGGGGTTGACACTAGAAAGTGAGCCTATGAGAAGCTTTTGGTGAAAATGCATTACAGTTAAAGCAGAAGACCCTATCATTTTGTAAATGCCAGCACCATGGGATGACCACCAAGGATAGTAGCAGCAGTAGTATCAAGCCACCCAGAGCCTAGAAGATAATATGTGTGTTGTACAGATGGCAGAGCTGGAGAACTGATCCAGGCTCTTTGAAGGAGCCCAGAAAATGCTGTGAGTGTCCCAGACATTGGACACTGAGTGATTTATCCTGTTACAAGATAGTTTTGCATGGCTCAGATGGTGACTATTCCCTGGTTCTTCCCTCTTGAAGAACACACTTCATTTAATTTTGATTTTTGCAGGATCCCACAACTGAAAGACCTTGAACTGTTAAAAGATATTTTGGATTCTTAGAGAGATAGGAAATTTTAAAGGAACTGAAATTTTAATGTGTTTGAGTTGGTAAAGACTGTAAGACTTATAAAGTTATTTAGATCTTGGCGATGCATACAAAAGTAAGGGCTGTGACTTAATGGTGATACGTTTGCGCGTCAAATTGACAAGGGGTCAGTTGTACTGACTGGTTCTGTGTGTGAAGTTGACACAAGCTAGAGTCATCACCAAGAAAGGAACCTCAGTTGAGGAAATGCTTTCATGTGATCCAGCATTTTCTCAGTTACTCATCAATGTAGGAGGGCTCAGACCATTTTGAGTGGTGAATATCTGGGCTGGTAAACCTGGATTCTATATGAAAGTAATCTGAGCAAGCTATGAGGAGCAAGCCAGTAATCAGCACTCCTTCATAGCCTCTGTATCAGCTCATTTACAGGTTCCTGCTCTGAGTTCCTGTCCTCATTCCCTTTGTTGATGAACAGTGATGTGAAAGTTAAGCCTACTTAAACCCTTTCTCCCCAACTTGCTTTTAGGTCATGGTGTTTTTTATTTTATTTTATTTTTTATTCTTTAATCCTTTTCTACAGTCCAGACTTCATCCCTCTCCTGGTCTGTCCCCCAACAGCTCCCCATCCCTTATCTCCTTCCCCATTCCTGTCTCCAAGAGGATGTCCCCATCTCCCTACCCCCACCAGGCTTCCCCACTCCCTGAGGCCTCAAGTCTCTCAAGTGTTAAGCACATCTTTTTGACTGAGTCCAGACCAGTCAGTCCTCTACTGTATATGTGTAGAAGCCCTCATATCAGCGGGTGTAGGCTGCCTAGTTGGTAGCTCAGTGTCTGAGAGTTCTCAGTTGTCTAGGTCAGTTGATACTACTAGTCTTTCCATGGAGCCACCCTCCTCCTCGGCTTCTTCCAGCTTTTCCCCAATTCAATTAGGTCATGGTGTTTTATTGCAGCAATAGAAATCCTATCTATGACACTACCCCATGGCCTACCATATGTCCCCTCTTCCCAGTGGACCACATGATACTTCTTTACGATGACTCGTCTGCCTAAAATTAACAGAATCGCAGGCCAATGTTTTATATATTTTGCTCACAAGCTTGTAGTAGCTCACCAGCAATATACAAAAAGGGCAAAATTCTTATTTCTATAATTTCTGTACAATTTAAGCTCACTACAGCATGAATCCCAAACTGCCTGTTTACCAACTTAACCGTCATCCATTGACATATGCTCTGTCTGATTTCTCCTTTTCTAATACCATTTTTCACCTAAAATGACTCCTCATTTTAAGCCATTTTTGACCACCCTTATCAAAATGTTTATTATTTTAAAGGCTCAATTTATGTGACAACTCAGTTCACTCACTTGTTTTCTTACTTATTTAGGAAGGGACTTTATGCTCCATCAGAGGCATAGAAAACACATGCACAGACATGGCCAATGATTAGAGAGTTTAGATCTAAAGTGAAGCATGCTTCTGTTCACTACGCTATTAAAATATAAATTGGAATCAATCCTTCATTTTAGCACACATTTGTTATATTTTGACTTGAATTTATTGGATTTTTACTTGAATATATACAATGCTATTTTATATTTTGAAATTTTTTTCTCCAGTTTTGTTGTGTATGTATATATGTATGTGTGTATATATATATATGATCTATACTCAACCATATCTTCCATCCTCACCTTGCTCATCTTGACTTGCATATGTTTATATCATTCTTGATGTTTTTTGCTGTCACTGTTTTCTAGCAAGAAAAACATGTTTAACTCACAATTTTTAATTGGAAAAAAATCACTTCAAAGTGATTTAATTTGAACATTCTGATTAACTGTTATAACAGTGAACTTAAATGTTAATATTTAATCATATGCATAGAAAATATTTAACTGTAATCTAATCAAGAGTTTGAAGTCTAATGTTACTTAGATCTTAAGAATTGTAGCACTCAAAACAATGGATGTCACTGGGAAGCTGGTGGAAGAGGCTGATGTATGCATGAAAGGAACAGATGTTTAAATTAATTTTTTCATCTAGTATATTCAAAAATTTTCATTTTTATTTAATAAGTCAAGCTTGTAAATCTTCTGCATAGGATAATCCAAAAGTCTTTATTCTCCATTTCTAATTAGAAATTGATTATAGAAATATGGTTAAAAGGACCTTCATGTACAGGTTTTTCCAAACACTGATAAACAGCCAAACATGGGACACTGAGGAAAGATTACTTGGTACTTTGAACCCTTAAAATTTTTGTGTGCTTAGAAGGGAGGTATGATTATCCTGGTTGACATATGAAGGGATGCAGCTCACAAGAACAAGTGAGATTCTATAAGTGAATGGTGGATAGACTGACAGCACTGCAATGTGAGAGAAAAAAGTGTAGACACCCCTGTGATCTGAAGAACATGTTTGAGCTGCAGTGAATTGATTCTGAAAGTCCTGACCTAACTGAGAGAACAGGACTTCAAATGTGGGCCACAGTTCTCAGCCCTAACATATGTTTAGGATCCACATCTCCAGGTACCAATGGCATGTGCCAGGAAATTGGGAGCAAAGAAACAAAATATGCAAACCTTTTTTCTTTATGGTGCTAGAAATCAAGGGTATTGAAATCTATTTTTTTTTATTTCTATCTCAAATGTTACTCTCCTCCCAGTCCTTCTCTCCTAGAGGTCCCCACCTCATCCCCGTCCCCTTTGCCTCTGATAGGATGTTCACACTGGGCATCCCCCTTCTCTGGGGTACCAAGTCTTTACAGATTAGGCACATCCTCCTTCACTGGGGCCAGACAAGGAAGTCAATCTTCTGCTACATATGTATTGAGGCCCTCAGTCCAACCTGTATATTCTCTTTGGTTGGTGGCTTAGTCTCTTGGAAATGTTAATATGATTCCATTTGTTTGTTTGGTAGGTTGTTTTTGTGTTTTACAATAGAATTTCTCTGTGTAACAACTCTGGTTTTCCTTGAACTTCTTTTGTAGACCATGCTACCCTGTACTCATAGAGACCTTCCTGTCTCTGCCTCCATAGTACTGGCATTAAAGGTGTGCACAACCAGGCCATAATATGATTCTTAAAGGAACTGAGTCTTATGCAATCATGTGCTGATTTGATGATCCACTTTTGATGCATTTATTCATCCAAGAAACATGATTGATACCTACCACTCAGAGGCTCAGGAAAAAGAAAGTATCCACCATCTGAACTTCTTCCTGACTTGAGGAAGCCTTATCAGTTCAGAAGCAAGTCAGACAATTGACACACTATCTGTATCTTGGACTTCCTTGGATGGAGAAGTTTGATCATTAATTTAGAAAAGTTACAAATATAGTTAAACAATACAGTGGGTTTTGTCCCTTTGTTGTAGTATTTTACTCTTTATTTATGGTATCCTCTACATTTTATAGTTGTCTAAACAAAGGAATAGTTTTAGTAATTTTCTTAATATAAGATTATATGCATAATGTTCACAGAAGTCAGGCACTATTTTAGTGTGCAGGATACACAATAAAATACATAGATACCAGAGTGACCAGTTCCATATTTGAATCTCTCCAGCCTCATCAGTAGCATCCACTCTATATTTCCTGATACAAGAAATAATGGATTCTATTATTGATGATAGGTCTATGGCTTCAGTGAAATATCTGGCGTTTCTACCATCAGTCTCAGTGTCTAAGAAACTCTGTAGGTCAGGATCTGAGTCCTGCTGTGTTTTCAACCTCATGTTGAACTAACCCATCCTATGATGTACTGAGAAAGGAACTTTAGCTCTTGTGATTCTGGATCCTATCCTGACTCACATGTAGTAGAAAAACAGTGATATTTTGACATTCCATACTCTATTCAAGGTAGTATACACATCTGTAAGCCAAACATGTCATAAACAAAATTATTAGTGCTCACTTGCATATAATTTATGAGAAAAAAATGATATATTATTTATGTTACTGAAAATAGTGGTATTCAGTCAATTAGAAGAAATATTTCAGGTGCAAAACACCATAAACCACCTCCTAGAGGCAGAAACAAGAGCTTATATAGGAATGAGTGACATTTTTATGGCCAGATGAGCAATTGATTATTCCTTAACAAAACTTTATTCAAAATTACAAACAAAACATATCCTCATAAATATTTTGTAGAATCTATTTTTACTGAGATTGAAATTTAAATATTCTCTTTGTGAGAAATTCTCCATTGTTTGAACATAACTGTAAATCCATATAATGTGAATACTATAAACACATAAAAAAAAATCCTTAACATTTTCAAATCCATCAAGTTATGTGGTATCAAAAGTTCTCTATGACTATTTCAATTTTTCTAGATTTAGTTCAAACTTCTAGGCTTTTCTCATGTAGTCTAAATTCCAGCTTTTTTTTTTAGAATTTGGCGACAAGGTTCAATGTGTCTCATTTCATTTTATTTGTTAAGTGTTCAGTTGTCATTTATCTTCTCAGTCTTTGGCCTCTCAGACTGAAGACATCCACTACACAGTTTATCTCAGTTCCTTAAATTCACTTTTAAGGGGTGCTTTGGAGTGGTTTCCTCACCATTTCCCTTTTCTTTCTTCCTTTTCCTCCCCAAGTACCATTCCACCTTGGAAGGATTTCAGAGGCACTGGCTGGTGTGCTGCGCATCTATCACTGGCACTGCAGCCTCCAGCAACTTTTTATTAAAGCCAGTGATGTAGTGGGCACTTTGGCCAAAGCTGTCCACATGATGGATAGGAGCGTGTCTCCAGGGGCCTTTCTCTTGCAATGAGATGAGACTGGCTGATGTTGGGAGATGAAGCCTTTCCCCTCTAGGTCAGCCTCTGCAATCCATCCCAAGTCAGAGGGGAGAGGAAGTTATTACCCGCCAGTGGCTGGTTCGTGGTCACTGGGAATTCTGTGACTGGGAGAGCCTCATCCCTCTTCCCACACTATAGGACTGCAGCTCCTATAAGCTGATGCTAGCCTCCATAGCATCTGTCTCAGAGGACATGCCCTGGGCCAAACTAACTAGAGTCAATTAACTAAATCTTGACCTGGAGTGGAAAGTGAGTCAGATGATTGTATCCTTCAGTCTCCCTCCATGTGAGATATAGTAGCAATATCTCCTTACAAACAGACTGCTAGCTGCCTCCACTGTAGAAGTGTAGCTTGGAATAAAGAATAAGAGAAGAGGCCTTGTGACAGGAAGGGTGATATTCACAAGTCATGCATCTACTCAGAGAAAGTCACAGGCGAATCCTTTTAAAGAACGCTTTGGGGTAAATAGTAAATAATACTCACTGAGCATTAATTACACACCAACGGGTTTACGGCTTTATCCATTTACCTAGTGGAGATAAGATTAACTTTTCTTTCTGAATATGTGACAGGTGTAGTTATGTCCAAATAATTTACATTCATTACCAAATTTAATTGTCCTGTATAAAAGTTTTTCACTTAATTATCTACATTTAAAAATTTTAAAAAGCACTTATAAAAAAAAAAAGTCAGGAAAATGCAAATAAAATGTGCAGAGTAAAGATCAGAGAATCTGAGCATGCTGTGGTTCAAAGCATCTATGCTGCCAATACCAGAACACATTTTAACAACATTATCAAATCCATCAAAGTAAAAGTGAGCATTCACTAGATACAAATAAGAGTTGTACTAAAACGAATACTAAAAACAAGTAATAACTATATACATAAAGACTAACAGAAATGGTGACAGAGAGACAGATGTGCAGACCAATATCCACTCAACTCTGTTGGTTTTTCTTCAGAATGACACAGTTCACTGTGCAGAGTTCTACTGTAGATTAGGGTAATTAATATTCATAAAAGACCCCAAGGGATCAAGAAATGTTCATATTTCAATACAGTTTCTTAAAAATTGATGGAAAACTTGTAAACAAAATTTAACACATAAATTATTTACACTATATTATTAGAAGTAGAAGTTAATGCTGAAGCATTTTCCAAAGAGAGAATATTTAAAGAATATCATAATACTACAGAAAATTTATTTGCAGAATTCTCTGGCATTGGTCAATAGTATCATGCATACAGATGATTTTTAGGGGAAGTTTGGATTAAACAAACTGCAGCCAGGCAGTGGTGGCACTTGTCTTTAGTCCCAGCACTTGGGAGGCAGGGGCAGGCAGATTTCTGAGTTTGAGGCCTGCCTGGTCTACAGAGTTCCAGAACAGCCAGCGCTACACAGAGAAACCCTGTCTCAAAAACAAAACAAAACAAAACACCAAAAAACAAAAACAAAAAAAGCAAAAGCAAACAAACTACAGGACACATAATTGATAATTCCACTATATACTTACTTACTCTTAGTAGATACAGTACAGATTATGAATAGAAAGCAGGGGCTGGAATGTGACTCAGATGGTCAAAAATGTTTTAGCATGTACAAAGACTTGGACTCCATCCTTGTAAAACCAGATATGATAGTAAATACCTGCAATCTTGACACTAAAAGAGTTGAAGGCAAGAGGATCAGCAACTCAAGCTCATCATCACAAGTTTGAGGCCAGTTTGACTATATGTGACCTAATCTCAACAATTAAAATAAATAAAATGTGATAAAGTGATTATAATAGATTTAAAATAATTTAAAATTTTTCTATATTTAGTTAGGATGCAAAAAGATACACACTATCTCCCTACAATAGTGCTGTACCTAATTTTCTCCATCTTGAAATTCATGGCTCCATTGTCAAATATAAAGCATGTACTACTTGAAACTGTACTGATCGGCAGTTAAGAAATGCTTGTTGAACAAATTCATTAATAGCTGGTACACACATAGTCACATTTTGCCTTCCTCATTACTGGGAGTTCTCTTTGGCTGAAAAGATGACCAAGGGCCAGAGGGCAGCTGCGATGATTGTGAAGGTCACAGCAAGGCCTCATTAACCATGTGTCCTCAGTAGGAAAGAAATCCACTGAATGCAATGTAATGGGGATCCAGGCTGTCACAGATGTCCACCTTTACAAAAGCAGAGGCACACTGAGCTGTCCACAGTATTTCAGGTCACTAAAATCTCAGCATTTTAGAAAATATCTCTGCAAGCAAAATGCAGATGTTCAAGCTAATGGAAAGGCTTACAAGTAAAGTCATTCTTCAAAGTGGAACAATCACTCAACATTACTATCTGTGAGTAAGCAATGAGGACAGAAGAATAGGAAATTGACTGTGTGATTAATGCAAAATCACAGACTACCTTTGACTTAAGGTATGGATGTTTACTATCATGCTTCTTCAAATTGGCCTTTTTGGGACATTTAGGTTTGTCACTAATCACAGTATCTTTTCAAAAACGTGTAATTTAATTAGAATTTTTTCTTTTCTGTTTATCCGGCTCTTTTCTATCTATACAATCAACTTCTTTTCTTTGTTCCTTGGAACAGTTACTCTGTTTTACAGAATGTACTGATTCCTGCTTGTAAATTGTGATCATTTTGTCTTTTGATCTATTTCATCTACTTTCCAGTGTTTAGAACAAGTTTGGTTCCACTCTTGAAATTTGCGTTTCAGACAATCTTGTTTAAATCTTTTTTTTTTTTAAAGTCTTCATTAAAAATCATATGTTATAGCTGGGCGGTGGTGGTGCATACCTTTAATCCCAACACTTGGGAGGCAGTGGCGGGTGGATTTCTGAGTTTGAGGCCAGCCTGGTCTACAGAGTGAGTTCCAGGACAGCCAGGGCTATACAGAGAAAAATGTTTCGAAAAACAAACAAACAAACAAACAAAAAATCATATGTTATTTTAAATATTAGCTATAGAAAGGATCTTTCCAGTCCTTTATTGCAAAGATATGTACATTCTCATGGGGTCACTCAAATGCCAGGCCATAGATTGCACTTGCTATTAAGCAGAGTTAGGTCATCCCTACCCTGAAAGCTCTACTTTAGTTGTGAGAAGATGATTTGCCCAGTCTCTGATTGAACAGAAGCAAAAACAACTAAAAGGAGTTCTTGGACTCCTGGTTTCAGGTCTCCATCTTCGCTCTGCTTTCTTCTTGCCAGGGTCTTGTAAAAAAGAAATGTTAACACCTGGAAGGGAATGATCTGGTTTTGAGAACAACATTTTTAATTTTAGCTTTCAACAAACATTGAGACAACATAATGAATTTGGGCATCAGTATACCATAAAGTAAGCAAGCGTTGATATACTCCTGACATGTCACACACACTCATACATGTATCACATAGTTCCAACATCACCCAGATCATACTAAAAGATCATGAAGTAAGAAAAAAATCATCTTGCTTTAATTTATGTACAGGTATGGATGGCTACTTGGTCACATGCTGTGACCAAGACCTGTGACCAAGATCTGAAGAAGGAATCAGATTCTCTAGAGCAGGAGAAACACATTATTGTGCATTGTCTAATGTGTGTGCTGAGAACTGAACCTGGGTCCTCTGGAGAATCACCAACTGATCTTAACCGTCAAAAAATCATTTTACTCCTTCTACTTCATCTCCTTCTGCTATACCTGTAGAACATACTGAGAGGGTCTTGTAAGGACCTGTTAACACTGAAACAGAAAAAGAACACAGATCTGATAAAGATGAAAAGGAGGAACTGTATGGAAGGGAAGGGGAGTTAATACAGGAGAAGGTGGAAGGGGGTAAAGAGAAATAGAAATATATATGATCTAATAGTGAAAATGAAAGATGAAAAGCTCCTAAGAGAAGGTAGGTGGATAAATATAGAAAAAGGGAATTAGTTAAAAATAACAATATGACTGGCTGAGAAGCTCATAAACCATATTGTTAACTATTTACCAAAAAAGAAACCCACTCAAAACTAATATAATTCAGTGTATACATAATAAATATATAGTTTTAATTAATTTTTCTCATCTGAGCTAACAGCACTCCCTAAAGAGACAAAGACAAGCTAACAAAATCCTCAATCCAGACAGTAGAAGTTCTTTTTGGGGGGCTTGTTGGACAGGGATTCAATACAGCCTATTGCCATTGACATTGGGTACTCTCAAGAGGTTATACCTGCTGAAGAAACCATACAGTTCAGAAACAGGACCCAGAAAACTCTGATTTAGAATAGCTCTGAATGGCCTTTCCTTGACAGCTAAAGTTCATTGTACGAGGAAACAACATGAAATCTTGTAATAGAAGGAAATTATCAATAGCCATACCTAACTATGATGCCTATGAACCACATGAACAACCACCATGGCAAAGTAAACCTTTTATTGCAATAATAGTACACATACCTTAGTGACAATCAACAGTTATCGACTTGGGTATAAGATCCACCCAACAACAATTCCATACCTAGTACTGGAATGCTAAACAAATACAGGAGAATCCACAGCCACTAATTTACTACACCATCATAATCGCTAACAAAATTCTATACACATTTGTCCTGATACCCACAGATAGTGTAGCCTTAACCGTTCATTAAAGACACTTTTTTTTTCTTACTACATAAATAGACCAGTAAACATAATCACGACCAATCAATATTCAGAGTTGTTGAGCACTTCCATGTGGATCCATTTATAATACATTCAAGCAGTAGCTTTTGTCCTGAGAAACAGTTGCTATTCTAGCTATGGATTTGTGTTTCCTGTCCACAGTGCTTGTATGGAGAGAATATATTTAGAGTTATTATATAACTTATTCTCCACAAAAGGCAGTTCTGTCAACAGCTCATCAGATCTAGGGCCTAATTTTATACCCAGGGAGTTCATTTGTCTTATACAAGGTTCCATTTTTTCAGAGTGGCTTGCTTTGTTGAATGCTGAAATGGACATGAAAGGTATTGGGAAGTAGTCTTCTTTGAGTTCATCTGCCATTAAACAGCAACATGAATCATTCTTCCACACTAGCACACTGGGTATGGGGACACATTCCTAATCATTACTATATATCAGGTATCAAGAAAGCAAAACATCAGGTATCAAGACAACTAACTACATGATCTGGGACTGTCAACAATGTTAGTCTGCTGAGATCACAGTCCCCTTTGTATTAAAAGGAATGTTGATGTCATAAACTTCTTTGCAAGGTAAATATTTGATAAGATGTTATAAGTATATACAACTAGTACATCAATTCCTGATAAATTACTACTGTATTTATTATCATAACTAATACTATCAACTTCATTATCAAAGATCGGTTCTACTGGTAAGAATTCAGTCCTGATATTTTCATCTTCACTCTTTACAAGTCCTCCTGCAGAATTCTGTTGTCATTTGATTATTTTAAAGAACTTTGTACCTTTGTAGAGCCTCCAATACATTCTCTTGGAGTATCTTTGCAAAACAAGTGAATCTGAATCTCTTTTCTCTAAGAAAATGAGTGTGGAGGTTATGGACCAGCAGGGCTGAACTGAGATGAAAACAGGAAAAATAGCAAATCTGAAATGGCACTGCGTACACTGCCTTTATTGACCTCATAACCATCTTCTCCAACTCACTGAGAATATTGAAAAATATCACAGAACTAACCACAAAGTACATCATCTTTATTTTTCATATATATTCTCTTTTGCTTCTTGTACCAGGACAGGAACAGAAGTGGCTTCTAGTACAGTATCACTGATTTATTTTTCTTCTTTTTTTTTTAATCACTGAATTTTTAAACAAAATGAGCTACATATATTAAGGAAAAAAGTTTAATATCTGAAATATGTGTACACTTAGGAAGCTGTTGCCTCAGCGAAGATGGAGAGAAGATCCATCACTCACAGGTCTCTCCATGTCTCTTCCACTCTGTGCGCTACTCAACCTCCATTTCAAGAAGACACTGAGATCCTTCTTTGTTAACATACATAAACTTGAATTTGTTGTAATCTACCTAAATTGAATAATTATATATGTATATAATATATCTACATATTATATGTAACTAAATTATATATAATTTTATATAATTATATATAAATATACATGTATAATTATCTATGTACATATATACAAATATTTGTATATATATAGTTATATATGTATATATATGAACATGATTAGCCATATTTTGTGTGCACATGTGTGTGTGTGTGTGTGTGTGTGTGTGTGTGTGTGTGCATGTATACATGTGTACGAATCTGGAAGCCGGGCATCATTATCATGATCTTTCTCAGTCACTCTCTTGATCATTTGAGACAGATTGTCTCAGACAACCTGTAGCTTGCAAATTTGTAGTTGGGATTACTAGAAAACCCTATAGATTTACTGGTTGCCTTCCTAACATTCAGTTTGCAGACATACTCTTCAATGCTCAGATTTATTTTGTGAGAGCTGTGGCTAGAACTCAGGTTTTCATAATTGTGTGGCAAGTGCTTACTGAAGGAAAAATCTCTCTAGCCTTGGTCCACCTCCTTTTGCCCTGTGACATCATATTTGAAGATCCACAAAAAGAACTCATTCCTTTTGTGTTGGTGAATCGCATTTTGTTTCTACCTTTCAGACACTGAGGTCAGGTTTCAGTTACGATGCTTGCAAGTAAAGCTACTTAGAACTTTTGCCCACAGAGCGCTGGGTGACCATGTGTGTGCTCAGGTGACATGATAGCTCTGTGATAACTTTTGAAATTGGTAATACAAACTTATGTTTTCACAAGCAGCATATGTGAACTCGTCTTTCTTCTACATACTTGAAATATTTGAGATGGTTACTTGTTCCAATTTCAGCAATTATCTAATATATACAAGAGCATTTTCAAAAGAATTTTGATTTTCAATAAAGTTGGGTATATTTCAATAAAGTTGGGTATATTTCCATGACATATTTTTCACCATCTATAGAGCAATCTTGGCTCAAATGCCATTGTAGTTTTTCATTCATGTTTTAGTCTTTTATAAATATTTTCAGCATAAATCAGTTTTTATTTACACTAATATATGTTCCCAGTCAAGGGATTATCCCTGTATTTTCATCCTAATATCCATTACAAGAATTTTATGGGTGGATCTAGACATAGTAACATTTCAGACACTACGTTTAAAGTAATATAGCATATTGTTGGTTAAAATTTTAGTATCTGATTAAGGAATGAATCATTGTTCACTTTGCTTAGCACATAAATATTCATTTGTTCTCATTTTCCTGTGAAGAAACTGTTCTCTCTAAAATTTAATTTGCATTCTTATTAAAATCAGTTTCATATATATGTGTATGTTTGTGGAGTCTATATTCTGTATTATTGAATTATTTCTATCATTATAATAACAAACTACCTTAATTACTGTAGTCATGAATAAAGTACTTTATTACTTACATTTCTCATTGCGATGACAAAATACCTGACAAAATAATCTTTTTTAAAAAAGTAGTTTATTTTGATTCATGATTGGAGGGAATATGGCCACATCATGTTCCACTAACATTAGTGGAAATATGGAGATTGTGAATGAACTGTGTCTATAGGTGGAAAACAGAGGTGATTGCTGGACCTAGCCACTCTTTCTCCTCTAACTCTTTGTGTTCTAGCCAGCTTCTACACCCAGAGGATAAGTCTTCCTCTATGGGTATGCCTCTGTGGCAATGTTCTCACAGACAGATAGAGGTTTTTCTACTAGGACCTTCTAAATTTAGGCCAGTTGAAAACACAAGGCTGAAAACATAGATTGAATAGCATAGTTTTGCATTCTCCCAATGTTAGTTTACGTTTTCCTAAAAAGTCAGAAGATATATGTTTGCCTAATCCAATCTTCTGAAGTATTAAGTTTTAGAAATTTTTTTGTCAATTTCTACAGACAATCCTCTTAAGGTTTTATTAGAATAGTATTGAATTTATTGGATAAATTTGAGGAAAACCATCTAAACATTGAATTTTCTGACTCATAAGCATGGTACATTTCTTCACTCATTAGGTTCCCCCTTCTTTAAAACAAGTTCTCCTTTAAATTGTTTAATTCATTTCAGCACATACATATGCATATATTTACATTTGATTTTCATTGTTGAGATATCACAGGACTTGTAGGTTCATCCCTAAATATACCATGTGTATAATTCTGTTGAAAAGGATTTTTTTTAAAAAAATTTCAGAGTAGAATGGTTTGTTTCTATTACAGCTATAAATGTTTTATAAAGTCATCTTTGTATACTTCCATTTTATTAATCTCACTTTAGGACTATTGTTTTATTTATTTCCTCATGAATGAATGTTTTATTTTCTGTCTTGTATGTAACTGGTTTATTCCATTGAAGTTGTTCAGGCACCAAACTGATGAGTAGCGGTTTGCTCACAATTTCCTTTGTTACCAGTCTAATATTCCAGATGACATATTTGGGCAGTGGTGAGTCTGTGTAGATACTCTGTCACTTTTGTGTTCTCTCCTGCTATGAAAATATCTCGATCTCTGTCTCTGTCTCTGACTCTGCCTCTGCCTCAGTCTCTATGATTTAAATCTGTATCTGTATCCATAATCATATCTGTATCTATATCTTGTATATCATTTTATCTGTATCTAGAGTATCTCTATCTAATCTATATTTAATCTAATCTACATATATATGTGTTATTTATACTTATACTTATCACCTATAACTATTTATTTTCTATGTCATTCTAATCAGAAGTTTATCAGTATTATTGATACTTTTAAACAAAGTGGTTTGACTTAATTTATTCTTGATATTTTTCTTTGCTTAAAGTTTACTGATTTCAGCTTTATTAATACTTACTCTTTTCTGATTTTGTGGATTTAATTTGTTCTATATTTATTAATTTTTAGGAAATGTTTGCATCTTTACCTCTTTGGGATCCTTCCTCTCTAATAATCCAATTAAGCCATTCATTTCTTTCCTCCTAAATATTGACTGAAGTAAACATTATAAATGGGGATATATTATATTTAAGTTTCCAACTAATTCATTTGATAAGTATGTTTTGTTGCTTTCTCCTCATACATAGTTTATCTAGAATATGTTGTCTAGTTTCTGATTTTGGGGAAAATTCTAGATTGGGGTAATTTCTAGTATTTTTTTTATAGATTATTTAGTATGGATCAAAAACCATACCTTGTATCAATTATTTATCATTTATCCATTTTTTAATACATTAATTTGTACATTTATTTACTTACTCAGTGTGGGGGTCAAACTTGACACCTTGAAAATGTTGGCAGCTTCTTTTCTGTAGGGTCCTATTACTACTCTTCCTTCCTTCTTTGTCTTGAGCTTTAAATTTTGTACTCTTTACATAGCACAGGCTTACCTTGAACTTGTGATCTTCCTGCCTCTGCTTACTAGAATTACCAGTGTACATTACTCTTCAAATATATTAAAGGATACTTCATTGTAGAGAGAATATTCTCTCCTGGTAGATGTTCCATGTGCACTAGGGAAGAGAGGTGCCTTTGTTTTATGGGTATATAATTCTGCTGGTATTAAAACCTCACTGAATTTTTTGTTTCTTCTTCTATCAGAAGACAGACCCTGAAGCCTACAGTCCAGGACTGTCAGTTTCCCTTTACTAACAAATATTAAGGTAGATATTTATGTATACATTTGCAGTACTTGTGTCTACTTGAAAATTAAAGTATGTAAGAGACCTTTGTTGACTAATGTTTCCCTTATTTCCATCCTTTGCCTTTCATTTTGTACATAGTTTCATCAGCTTCCTAGGGATAATTCCTTCACTGCACGTATGTTTCTGTTTCTTCCTTCCTTTGAAGAGGAAAGTTCTTACAGACAAAGGCCTTGGCTTTAGATGAAGTCTTCAGGGTGACTGTTGTTCCATTAACATCAAGCAACTAAAGGGAAAGTTTCTTTGGATCTCCCTATTTTTCTAAAGCACAGGCAGGACTCTGGAGAAGCCTTACCTCTCTTCTATCTTCATCCAGAAGGATCTTAATCCTCACTGCACTTAGCCCTTTTCAATCCATCAGATCTGTCTAGGCAGAATGCTTGACAATCTTTGTGGCATCCTCCCCACTGAACAAATGCTTGTGTCCCAGCTTCTCCTTGCCTGTCAGGCTCTTGATTGGTTGCTTGTCCCATATTCTCAGTTTTGATGGGTTTAGAAGGAAGGATTCCTTTTACATTCACTATGACTGTGTATAAGTTTGATGTCTCTGTACCACCAGTGGGACAGGAGGTTCTCACACTTGCTTGCAAATAATTTAATATATGGATCGTATATAATTATTTGTTCACTATCGAATGAATAACACTGAGAGTTATCTTGCCACATTCTGAAATTGTTTGGAAAAAATATGAAAAACACATGTAAATGCCATTGATTCGAATGGGCATCTCTTCAGGTTGTGAAACACATATCTCAAATAACATGTGCATATTTACATTGTATCTGTGACCACTCCTGTTGCTTTTCTGTTTGTGATTGAAGATAAGAGGATACTCACTTCACTATCCTATTACAGCTTGGGAAACAGAGAATCAGAAAACAGGTCCAGTATTTCTCACAATACCATACAAGTTTATTACAGATAACTAAGAGAGGTTCCTGTGTCCTGTCACTACCTAAAATTATGTCCTGGCAAGTCACACATGAAGGAGTTATTTATCAATTCTCCTTGACATGCTTTTTTCTTCATCTTTGACTAAATTTTTGAGTGATATAATTTTGAATTCTCTGTTGAATAAATAATTCCCAAGTTTACAAGGTTATTCATTAATAAATCATTTCATCCTGATTAGAAAGCAAGAGCTATTCATAAAAGTATTTTAAAGAATCTTTTTTGTGCCTTTTGAAACATTCAGAGCAAGCCACATAGCTCCTCTCTTAACTCTCTTCCCATTGTATTAGCCTATTTTATTCCGGTAATAGGCTGCAGGAAACAGTAATGGGGCTGGAAGTCATTAACACAATATAATCACAGCAGAAGATCAAGCTCATCTTCTTCTCTTTGCATTGTCAAGTGTTTCAATATTTTATTTCATAATGTGATGACCAGAACTGATCACAGTAATCTAAGTGTGGATCTGACTAATGTATTGTATAATCAAAGATTTCCTCTGGATGGTTCGTTTACATTTTCTTCCTTGCCTGTGTCGCAGTCTAGGCCACTGTGATCTTCACATTACAATTTCCGTACTCCTCAAGCTTATCAAAGAAGGAAGAAATGGTGACAAGTAGGAAAGATAAAATGAGAGCTCACATCACACTCGCCTGTGCCTCAGTTTCCATACGAAGAAAAGACGAATGTAGACTACACATTGAATTGCTTAACATTCTGTTGCTAGAAGTGCAGCTCAGTGGTCCCTCCTCTGCCAATTTCTCTCTTAATCACTTGGCTTGGACTTTTAATCTACATTTTCCTCCTCTCCTTGGTTTAACCCTCACCTGAGATTGTCCACACAGGAAACCATGTGTACAGTGTAACACTTGAGCTTCCCTCCCCTTTCATTTCCTCTATGAAATGCCTAGGGAAAGGATGACAAAGCCAAAGCTTTGAGATCAATAACCAATGAGATGATTTTTTTTAAGGTTACTAACCATGACTTAAATGATCACATAACTGCGTACAGAGTTTGGAAGAGGATCTAAACGTTGATCAACTATTCTGGCTCTCTCATGTCTGCCATGATATAGTACAGATTTAACTGCTCATAGGTACTCTGATTTTGGAATGCTGGGTTTCGGGGAGCACATCTTCTCATCTGCACAGGATGAAACAAGCACAGCAGTCTACAGAAAAATGCTTCTTTTTGTACTTGTTTGTGCCTGCCTATCTTATTAGAGGTTCTAAGGATCCTTCCATGTCTGTCTTTTTCTGTGTGTTTAAAGACTGTAGTAGATCAATGGGCTTTTTAAGGGAATCAACTAAATTAATTGTTTATGCAAAGACTATTTGCAGAAGCAGTAACCTTCTCCAAAGGTACTAAGGAAGTGTCAAATGTCGGAGAACTATGTTAAGACAGCTGTAGAAGTTAAAAGATAAGAGTCTTTCTTTTCGAACATAGAAGTTATTCATTGGTCCAACAAATATTTATTGAGTAATGAAAGGTCAATATGAGAGAAATGATTCTATTTACTTTTCATTCTCCTCTAAGCTTGTGTATAGTTTCTCATATCCTTTGTGTATTCAGACTTTTGCAGTGAGATATCTACATTTTGTTTGGTCCTCCATGAGGGTATTCTGCCTTCCTTAGGGCCTCTCTTCATTAATTACTCATTTAGTCTCTTAGCTATGTCTTATAATTTCTATTCTTTTCTTCTCATTTCAAACATTGCTTGGGATTTCCCATCAAGGAACTGAAACACACCCTGTTCTAGTCCTATCTCCTCTTTGCAACTTTTATGCCACTCTAAGAAGAGTGTTACAGAGGAGTCACAGTCGTTTATGGCCCAGCTTGTGACAAGCATCTTACTTCTCTTCCATACTGGTGAAACATGTAGAGGGTGAAGAAGAGAAGGTAGATAAATAGAGATCTCAGTTCCTTACTGAGTTAGGGAACAGTAAATGTGAGGTAAGCCCATCATGGATTCACATTGTACAACTCACATAGTGAAATATCACAGTACTGTTCTACAGCTATATTGTACCGTGTGCCTTACCATTTGTGCCTTAGTGTCGTTATCCAGAACACAGAACTCTGTGTATGACTGCCTCAAGGATTAAATGTGTAAAATGAATAACCTCTGCATACACCTGGTTCCTGTAAACTAGATACAATGATCTGAGAAATAATAATAGAATGTTTTAGTTTCAAACTAAAATAACAGAGGCATAAAGGGATTAAAGGAAACTGCCGGGGACCTTTCATTTAATGAGGGGCAGAGCAGAGCCCAGCTCAACCAGCATTTAAGCTTCTCCATCACAGCGTATGGCCATGAACAAAGTGGAAAGCACCACTGAGATAGACAAAGGTCACATCAATGATATTTTACATGTCCCGAGTTAGTAATGATGAGCACTGTGTTATGATGTTATTAATTTCCACCCTCTATCCCTCACTCAGTAGAGTCTTTTCACAATTTCCCTCCCCAGCAGTTTCAATAAGATGCTCGAAAATTTGTTTTGCTTTGTTGCAGATAATATGCTTACTAAGAGGCATTGTTTTCTTTATGGGGCCTGTTCTCCTTCTAAATGTTCAATGCCTTTCTGATTTTATGGCTGAGAGTAGTTGATTGTTGACTCTGAACTCTTCCCTCCCACTCTCCAGGCTCTGCCTCCTGCCATCCAGATTCCTTTGTATTTAATCCCAGAAAAAGGTTAACTTGAATCCTTGAGACAGAAAATGCTTTGGAAAGCATGTACTTAAGTTACTTAGTGTCCCCTCCCACCTTCCTAAGGGTCCATTTTATGGACTATGATTTTTGCACAATAATATGATCTCCTTCAGCAGTTCACAATAGCCTGGGTTGAGTCAGCTGATTAAAGTGACCAAAGATTTGGAATTTACAGGAGAAAATGGGAAATATTGAGGGGCTAACTACAAGCTGATTGAAGGTACTTCTCATTAATTGTAGCCTCAGCAAGCAAACAAATAAAAATGAAGCCATGAGTCATGAGGGGATGAGACATAGAAGAGAGAGTATTGCATTCTCTAGGACAAGCACTGTTAACTTTCTCAGTATGGTAAAGGAGAAATTTGGGGTTGTGGTCAGGATTGGGAAATAGCAGGCTGTAGGCTGTGGGCAGAGCTCTTCAGGCTGGATCAACTTGTAGTTACATGAATATGTTCCTCATGTGTTTCCTGATAGTTTTCATGCTGACACCCTCAAGGACTTCTAGACCAATGGGACAGGAGCTAGGACTTAAATAATTAGCTGTAATAATTATTTTTGCTTTAAAACATTATTTTTTTATTTTTCTAATTGTCTCTCATGTATTGTATTGTACCCCTTCAGTTTCCCTTCCTTCTCATCCATCCAGTATTCCCTCTACTTCTCCATCCCATACCAATACACACTCTTCTATCTCTCCCTCCCCTCAGAAAAGAGCAGAATACCCAAGGACATCAATCAAACATGACATAATAAGCTACAGTAATTCCAAGCATATATCATCACATCAACCTAGGATGAGGTGCACTAGTAGGAGGAAAAATGTCCCCCAAGTAGGTAAAAGAGTCAGGGACAGCACTTCCTTTACTGTTAGGATTCTCACAAGAACTTTAAGCTACTCAGCAATAAGATATGCAGAGGATTTAGGTCAGACCCCTCTAGGCTCCTGTAAGTCTCCAGATGTACTAATCAGTTCATTCTATGGCCCATGTTCTCCTGTTCTTATGGTGTCTAGTGCTTCATATCCTTCTTCCCATGTCCCTGCAGAATACAGTTCTTTTAATTTCTTCTTTCATCTGACTTATTTTTAGCTATCTTACTTACCCTGAGAGTGTTTATTATTGTAACACTGTCTCTAAAACCATATATACCCATCTGTATTTGGTATGGGTGGCTGAGGTTGGGGCAGAGACAGAGCTGGAAACAGAGAACAGGAGAGAGAGAGAGAGAGAGAGAGAGAGAGAGAGAGAGAGAGAGAGAGAGAGAGAGAGACTGAACTCAATGTAGCTTAGGCTTGCCTTGGACATATGACCCTCCTACCCCATGTTTCAGAGAATTATAATTAAAAATATATGCCCATAAACTTGATCACTATTAACTTTTCTGATGAAATTTCTTCCTAGCATTCCGATTTTCACTGATTACCCTTCCTAGGCTATGACCCAAACTTGATTGTCTCCCTTTAGACAATCAGGCAGACAAATATCGGATTGGTTGGCCTTGGAGTAAATGACATCAAAAACTTATAAAAAGCAATGCCTTCCTTAAAACATACAATGTAGATCTCAGTTGTTGATTACAGTAATGACTGACAGTCTATATGTAGAAAAATAAAAATAGATCCATATTTGTCACCTTGCACAAAGCTCAAGTCCAAGTCAATCAAGGACTTTAACATAAAACCTGATATGCTAACTGAAGAGAAAGTGGGAAAGATCTTCAAATTAATGGGCATGGGGGAAATTCCTAAACAGAACTCCAATGGCTCAGGCTCTAAGATCAAGAATTGATAAAAGGGACTTCATGAAACTGAAAAGCTTCTGAAAGGCAAAGGACATAGTCAATACGACAAATGAGCAACCTACTGACTGGGAAAATATTTTCACTAACCCCACATCTGATACAGGGTTAATGTCCAAAATATATAAAGAAATCAAGAAACTAATCACCAGAAAACCAAGCAATACAATCAATAATAGAGTGTAGAACTAATCAGAGAATTCACAACAGAGGAATCTCGAATGGCTGAGAAGCACTTAAAGAAATGTTCAAAGTCTTTAGTGATCAGGGAAATGCAAATCAAAATGACCCTGAGATTCCATCTCACACCAATAAGAATTGGCTAAGTTCAAAAACTTAGGTGACAGCACATGTTGGCAAGAAATGTGAAGAAAGAGGAACACTCCTTCACTGCTGATGGGATTGCAAAAAGGTAAAACCATTCAGGTAATGAATCTGAAGTTTCCTCAGACAAATTGAAAAGAGATCTACCTGAAGATCCAGCTCTACTGGTCTTTTGAGCATATACTCAAAAAATCTCCCACCTTGACACAAGGGCACATGTTCCACTATGTTCATAACAGCCTTTTTTGTGATAGCTAGAAGCTGGCAACAACCAGTGTCCCAGAATATAAGAATGGATGCAGAAAATATGGCTCATTTCTACAATGGAATACAATTCAGCTATTAAGAACAAGGACATCTTGAGTTTTGCAGGCAAATGGATGAAACTAGAAAATATTATCCTGAGTGAGGTATCTCAGACATAAAAGGACATGCATGGTATGTACTCACTAATATGTGGATATTAGCAAAAAATAAGTACAGAATAGCCAGGGCATCATCCACAGAACCCAAGGAGGTTAACAAGCCGAAGTGAGGATGCTTCAATCCCACTTGGGAGGGAGATAAAGGCAGAAGGCATAGGGAGAGAGGGACCTGAGTGGAAGAGGGGAGGAGGAGGGGCAAGAGAAAAGAAGAACATGATAACGTATTGGGGAGACCCGGAGTGAATCATCAAAGTAGTAGAATAAATGGAAATATACAACCTTGGGAGTTGGGAGGCAGGGTGACTCCCCTAGGATGTACCAGAGACTGGGAGATGAAAGAATATCAAGACTCAATGGGAGGGACCTTAGATGAAATGCCCAATAGTGGGGAGAGGGAACTTGTAGAATCTACCTCCAATAGAAAGAAAGGGCATCAAGTGGAGGGACGGGGTTGCCATCCCACAGTCAAAAACTATGACCCAGAATTGTTTCTGTCTAAAAGAACTACAGGGTTAAAAATGGAGAAGAGCCTAAGGGAAAAGAGAGTTCGGTGACCAACCCAAATTGGGACTCATCTCAAGGGAGGGCTACAAGACCTGACACTATTACTGATGCTATGATGTACTTACAGACCAGAACCAACCATAGCTGCCTTCTGAGAGGCCTAACAAGCATCTGACTGAGACAGAAGCAAATACACCCAACCAATCATCTGAAGTCTGAGACCACTGTGCTTGAGTTAGGGAACGGCTAGAAGAAGTTGAGGATGAGGGTGAGCCCATAGGAAGACCTGCAGTCTCAACTAACCTGGACTCTTGAGATCTCTCAGACACCGAGCCACCAACAAGGCAGAATACACTAGCTGGTCTGAGAACTCTGACCCATTTACAGCAAAGGATTCCCAGGTCTAGCCTCAATGAGAGAAGACATACCTAACCCTTGAGAGACTTGAGGCCCCAGGGAATAGGGAGGCCTGGCTGGATGGGTGGGGGGGTATGGGTACATCCTCTAGAAGATAGGGGGAAGGAGGAATGGGATGAGGAATTGTTACGGGGCAAAACAGGTGGAAGATAATGACTGGACTATAAAAATAATGTATTTAATATAATGAAACAAAATAATGAAATATAGCCTGGTGAGAAAATAACTCTAAGTCTTCACTGTCTATGGATGAAGAAACTTATGTAGACAGTGTCTGTGCCTGCAAAGGAGGACTTCTGTTTTCTTTATTCATGCATAGTAGGGCTTCTGACTTCAAAGAAACAACTACGTTTGACTAGTGTCTAAACAATCTGGAGGTTAATTTCAAATATTTTACCCATACTCTATCCATTATGTGTTCGAGCTGAAATATCTCCTGAGGCTGAGGTGTTGATGGCTTGGTCTGCATTGGAGAAATATTCATAATATAGTCTTTGAGAAGTGTCTGCATCTTGAGGGTGTAATCAATGCCATCGTCCATCCATTGATGCATTTGAAATAGAACAGCTATTACTAGATATTAGGAACACAGATCTAGGTCATGAAGTTGGTCATTGGGGACTTGGTGATGGCGAATATATAGTTTACTGCCCTTCTTGTCTATCTATTTGCTAAATCCATCAAAGATGGATGTTTCTCTGCCATAGTTTCTACTACCATAATGTTCTGCATTCCAGAAATAGCTCCAAAGTACCAAAACCAAAATATCTAAGATCATGGGCCCAAATAAGCATTTTTTTTCCTTATTTTTCTCCCTTGAGCATTTTTGACACAACAGCAAAAAAACTGACTGACAAATAACTTTATGTTATAAATTCTTTCCCAGAAAGATGAATCAGTTCTTGCAAAATGTGGGAAAACATGGTTCTTGGGACAACCACAGTGAGAGTATAGAGGATTTGAGGAGACAGTGTGCTGTAGTCATGCTGAGAACGAATAGACATTTCTGGGGGCACATTAAAGTTAGTAGTCGGTGACTAGACTGAAAGGCATATAAAGAAGCCTGGTTATGCCACAGTGAGAGAGGAGTTGAGGTATGGCAGTTTGGTCTAAATTTTTTAGACTAGCAAGTTGAGTGTGCATGAAGTCCCTGGAGGTGTAAGATTTCATCAAGTTAAAAGACCGCAATGCATTCATCATATATATTCAAAAAAGATTTGTTCCAAGGCCCCTCATTATGTTCCTTAGCTATCAAATTCTATGCATGGATGGCTAAATCCTTTGTATAAAATAGCATATTATTTGCATACAGCCCATGCAAATTCCACCTTAACATATAAGTTCTCTGTAGATTACTTATAATATGTATTACAATGTAAATGCTATGTAAATAATGGTTGTACTCTATCATTTAGGGGATAGATACAAGAAAAGGAAGTGTGTGCACATTCATTCTTGACATATTCTAAGCATAACTATGCTTTTTGTCTGAGTTTGACTTAATCTTTATATATACACAGAGGGCCAATACATTTGCTCAACAGTTGGATAAAATTTTGTAAACCTTTTTCTTTTTTCCTGGTCTCTGAGAAAGTAACACTTCTTTTGTGAAAAGGTCAGCTTGCTCTCAGCATAGGGTACAAATGCAAAGGTTCAAACATTCTCATGGCAAAACAGGAAATACCAAAACCTAGGCCCAGTAATTCATACCCCCAAGCCCAGCACTCAATAGGTGGAGGAAGGAAATTCCTTGGCTACCTACTGAGTCTAAGTCTAGCCCAGAACACATGAGGTCATGTCCAAAATAAATAGGGAAAAAGCAAAACACAAAACAGAGAGTATCTGCCACTGTGGTCAGCCACATTCATTGCCACCTTTCTGTCAATGCTTTGTTGATTCCTGCATCAAGGATGCATTTTCTAGTATTCAAAGACTTTCCTAGTTACCCTCAGGCACAGTTAATCACGTTTGAGTTCCTATAGCACTCTGTGCCACTGCCTAAAAAAACACTTCGGTAAACTTACCAAACTTGTTCCTTCATTACATTGGCAGTCTCCACCTTTAGAAAACACTGTGTTTTACACTGGTTGTTCTCCGGAGCACCCATCTTAATACCATGAATGGAGTATGCACTTGAACAAATATTGACTGATTGAATATCCATTTCCAGATCTTTTCAATCTTTATAAGTAGACTCTAGACATAAAGAAACAGTGCATGCAAATTGAGTAGCAATTTATCAACAGCCTCACCAGTGGTTTGGGAGAGTAAATGACCTTTTCCAGTGTTCAGAGCTTTCCCCAATCCCTATTGTTTAAGAAGAATATTAACAACAGTGGCCTAGGCGCTTTCTGCATCGAATGTGTGTGGCTTGCACAGGTTGCAGACAGATTTACACTTATGTTTTCAGAATAGCGTAGGAGGCTATTTCTCAAGGCTCTGGAATGTTTTACAGGATTAAAAGAGAAGCTTGAGATCTGACAAAATCAAACTGAGAAAATGATATATGTCTTGTGGCCTAATGGATTATAAACAGCCTAGAGTCTAGAAGCCTGCAAAGGCAGTGTGTTCCTGACAGATCACTTCAATTTTCTAGAACCCTGTCTTCTAGAATACATTGGTATGTCTGGTCTGTGTGTTTTATCTATTTCAAAGCCTCCTAGTCTCATTGCCTCTTTCTGTGACTGCTGTTAATGTGACTAGGTTTTCTGGTTCCAAGTGTCCAGCTGCTGGGGCAAGCTGAGTACCCAACTTCTAGTTCCTTGATAAAATAGAGAAACTAGTGTTTATGGTCCAGTATGCACATCACCAATGTTCTGAGCACTTGCTAATAGAATGACTACTGGCTAATAAAAGGAGAGATGAGTAGAAAAGAAGTATTTTTTTTTTGATACCAGACAAGTGATACAGAAACATCGCATCACAGAATCAAGCAGCCAATTATCTGCTTTCTCTGTCCGGAGTACTTTCCTTTTGCTGGGTTCTTATGATCCAAGCAATACTTTCCCATGTAACCCTTTTACTATGGCTCTGCTTTTGAGAAATGTAGGTGTAGATACATCAATGTTTCCACATCACAAACTAAACAAATAAAATACCTGATAGAAAGCATAAAGAGAGCAAGCTGGCTATATTTTCAGTAATAAAAACAGGACACGGTAAATATCATCAAATCACCTCTAAAAGGTTTGAAAGTTGCAGTGAGCTTTATTTGATGGGCTTCAATCCAAATGTGCCAGTGGTTCAAAAGACCGTTGTTTGTAATCACCAGGGTCCTCTATTCCCTTGGGCTGCTGCAACTCTGGCCTTAGTGAGTAGAACTGGCTAGAAATCACAATAGGGATTGTAATCACAACCAGCCAAATTAACCCAGGCTGACCACATTGCTCTGTGCCCCAGGAAAGGCTCTGGAAACTGGGGAAGGAAGGCCCACTAATAGAAAATAACCAAGAGGCTAAGGAGAGAGAGAGAGAGAGAGAGAGAGAGAGAGAGAGAGAGACATTATTTTTGAACTTTTAAAGAGAACATTATAAATAGAAAAGAAAGTAGAAAAGCAGAAATTAAAAACAATAAAAATAAAGGCAAGTTGACAGTGGCCCTGTTAATATGACAATCTCAGTATTGCTAAGGCTGAACCTTATAGGCATAATAGCTGAGACCTAGCAAAACAGCCAAGGACCGTGGGGTTGGGGCACTTAGTCACAATGGCATTTTAGGTTAAACAATCATTGACTCAGCAGTGAAAAATGAGATAAATTAAAATTATTTTCTTCACAATGGCCAAGGGGGCTTGGCAAGTAATATATTGACGAAATTTCCTGGACATAATAGGTTACATTAATTTTCAAGTGCAAAACAATTCCTTCAGCATTATTTTTCAAGGAAAGAGAAAAGAAGAAAGAAGAAAACCAGCCTGTGACCTGCACTATTTACTTCCAGCCTAAATGAGAAAACATGCTTCAAAGGAAAGATTAAGAAGGATGTATAGAGACGCAAGAGTCGAATTCTGACTGTAAAGAATTCAAGTTAATTGCTTACCCATTTGCCTGTTCGACATGGTCAGTATTAATCCAAGAACAATAGAAGCAATGGTTATGAAAATCATTACAGTGTGAAACAGGCACTAAGCCTTCTGCTGAATGACTCACCTTAGTTTGCAATACCAAGCTGGCTAGGCTAGGTTGGTAGCAAAGGCCAGACCCATCATCTTGCTAGCTGTTCAGTGGGTACTTTAGGGGCAGTCCTTCATTTTCCCTGCAGTACAGGACAGTTGGACCCATGTGGAGTATTAAGAAGGTGCTTCTTCAAGTCAGTGACAAATAGGAACAAAAGCCCCTCTTCCTTTTTCTCTAACCGTTTCACAACTTCCTCGCAGACAGTTTCTGTCTCCACAACCCACTCTTCTGCGGGCCTAGTGTGAAGGCAACCACAGATTGCTTGTCAATTAGCAAACTTGGTAAAAAAAAAAAAAACGTTATTTATGGACACAAATTAAATTCCTTATAATTTCTTGGTGTCCCTGTATACTGTTCTCACAGTTCAGCAGTGTTTTCAGACATTTAAGGGAAGGAAAGGCCTTCTCTTAGCTCTCATTCTGGAAATAAATTGCCAGAAGGTAGATGCTTTGTGAAATTTCTTTTGTTATCAGGAGGAAGGGACTTTGGTTTGATGGACAATTGCTTTCAGATACCAGAAGCTCTGTTGCTCCCCGTCTTTCAGCTGTCTACAATGTGATAGCCGCAGACCAAATATACTTCTAAGTTTAATTCTTATAGCCAGACCTTTCTCCAAGCATTTTCTATATCTTGAAAATCAGAAAAATAATTCAAACCTTAACTTGTATACCTGCTGGTTTGTACAATGTAAAACATTCTTTGGTAGTTAACTTATTGGGTTTATATGCATCATGTGAAATGACCTATTCTTTAATGAACATATTATAACAGTAAAGATGTCAGTGTTATCTTTGTTGTTGTCTTAGTTTTCTGGTACTGTGAAAAACAGCTGAGTAAAACAATTTAAAGAAGAAAGGATTTATTTTGTTCTTAGTTTCCGAGGTTTCAATGGAAGGACAACTAGTTCCATTGTTTTGAGTATGATGGGAGAGAGATAGTTGTAGTGGCATATGTAGGGGAAAGCAAATAGGCAAATTCTCTGTCTTCAGGGAGGACATGGGGAGATCAGAACAGACCCAGACACAGTCCACAGATTACAGACTATAAAACTGTTTTCCAGTTATGTCTCACCATAAAAGTTTCCATGATCTCAAAATATCCCATTAAATTATGGAACTATCTGTAAAAGAGTCCAAGAAAGAGACCACAACTCTCATGATACTCTCATATCTCCAAATTCCATCATCTAGCAAGAAGCCATTAGCTTTGTAGCAAATAGATTCGGGAGGGGGCAATGTAGAAGCAAACCACAATAGCTAACATGCAATATTGCATGTAGTGATTGACATACAGTAGGTGCTCAGTAAAAAAAATTGGTAGGGACTATATCGTCTGGTACTGCTCAGACATGTCAAGTCACTTTAAGTGGTAGACACAAATCTGTAGAGTCAGAAGCTCACTCCCTCTAGTCTCAGGTGGTTACTAACCTTGAGCATCCATGGCTAGGCACTATGAAGGGACTTATAAAGGTCTAGCATTCTATTTGCTTCTAGATCTAGACAAAACAGTTGATTTCTGTAGATTTTAGCTCCCTCTTTTCTTTTTGCTCTCTTAGCATCTTCTTGACATATTCAATTTCCTTTTTTTCCCTCAAAGTACTAGCACCTTTCATGGCCACATCACTACTCCAATACTCCTATTGCAATTAAACATCTGTTTTTGAAGTTACTTGGAAGGACAAATATGAGTGATTTGAAAATTAAAACAAAACTTAATGTTAAAATTATAAACTCCAAGGGCTAAAATTTAGGAGGTTAGCACTCCTATTTGTCTGACTTCCTATCTAGTTGCTGTAATCAAATGTTATGAATCATACATCTTAGGGATTATAGTATGTAATTCTGGAGATGGGAGTCCAAAGACATTGTGCTAAGAAATTTCTTCCCACTCCTTCCCCTAAAAATTCATCTCTCCACATCTTTTCCTTTCTTACTACAATCCCCTGGATGATCCATAATCCAACATATGAATTAAAGAGAACACAGCTCTCAGTTCATTGCAGGAAGTTACAGCATGCACACATTATGTGTATATTTTTTCTGTGAAAAGATAGTAAAAATGACTATTCAAACTAACTTTTGACTTTGGTTGACTTTGGTTGTCACTCTCAAAATTCAGCCATTCATTGTTGATGATCAGGAGACTCTTATTGTTTATATTATTTTATATTTGAAAGTATAAGAGATGAAGATGTAGAACTCTCAGCTCCTCCTGCACCATGCCTGCCTGGATACTGGCATGCTCCTGCCTTGACGAGAATGGACTGACCTCTGAATCTGTAAGCCAGCCCCAATTAAATGTTGTCCTTCTAAGAGTTGCCTTGGTCATGGTGTCTGTTCACAGCAGTAAAACCCTAATGAAGATAGAAGCTGGTACCAGAGATTGGGGTATTGCTGTGATAGGCCTGACCATGTTTTTGTTTGGAGGAATGTGGATTTTGGGACCTTGTGTTTGAGATGCAGTGGGATGCTTTAAGTGAGGCTTATTGGACCACCCTAGGAGGAATGTGGAAGACATTGGTGCTGAGGGGGATTTGAACTGCAAAGACCTGGCCCAAGAGGTTTTAGTGAAGAATATGAGTATGTGGCCTAGAGACTGTTTTTGTGATATTTTGGTGAAGAATGTGGCCCCTTTTGCCATTGTCCAAAGAGTCTGCCTGAGGCTAAAGAAAAGAGATTTAGATTAGTTGTTTAACAAAGGAAGTCTCAAAAGAGCCTGATATAAATTCTGCTGTGTGGTTACTAAAGTCCACTTGTATGAAGAGCATTTTGATGAAAAGGAGCACACTTTGAAAGGTAAAGTACAAAATGTATGATTCCAAGAATAAAGGGGCCCAGGAAGTAGAATGGAGCTGAATCCTACGTTCAAGGAGATAAACAGATTAAGGGAGTGGTGACCTTACAGCAAGACCCCACCCTGCTAAGCTTATTGTTTATGCTTTTGCAGTTGAACAAGGGCCTTGGTTAATGTTTTTATTTGGACTTTTAATCTGAAATGAACTACAATCCAGAAATGGAGAGCACACTGTGATTCAGATCACAGGCTGGAAGACACAGGCTTTTGATCTGGATCTTGAGGAACATTGCCCATGAAAAGCTCAGGCCCAGACATGGTGATATGCACCTTTGATCCCAGGAGAAAAAGACAAGCTGATCCCTGAGTTCAAGGCCACCTAGAACAGAGCCAGTTCCAAGTAGAAAAAAGCATAGGTCCAGAAATGGTGATACAAGCCTTTAATCCCAGCATTCAGGAGGCAGAGCCATGCAGATCTCTGAGTTCAAAGTCAAGCTACAAAGCAAGCTCCAGGATAGCCAAGCTTAGGCAGTGAAGGAGTTGACAGAAAGCTGGTAATAGAATAAGGGGCCATGTTCTAGTTCCTACAAGCTGCAGAACTTGGCAGCTGTGGCCATGTGGCTCTGGCTTTAGAATCAAGAGTAGGGCACTAGACTACTGGGACAATTGATAATGCTGATTAGCTGGAGCTAAGAAATTAGTGGCGATTAAGAAGAGACCAGCATCACTGAGGTGAAATCTTCTGGGAAGTGTTTTCTGAGGGTACAAAGAAGCTGTGTCCCAGAAATAGCCAAGGTTGTACCTCATGCTAAAGCTGGACTTGTGATGTGTAAGAATACTTGGTACCAGTTTTGAAGGTATGAAGGGAGCAGCTGAAACTTGGCACTGTGAGAGGCCAGGGAAGACCATTGGTAAAGGTGCAGCCTCAGTTGCAGTTCACGGCCCAGGACTGAAGGGGTCATGCAAAAATGTTGAGGCTTGGCACCATAAAGGGAGCCTGTGAGAGGTTGTTGGTGAAGCCTCGTTGCAATGAGAAACCTCAGCAAGTTAGAGATGCTAGTACCATGGGATGATCACCAGGAAGAGCAGCAGTGGTGAGGTAGAGTCAGCTAGACCCTGGAGTGCTACAGAGGGCAGAGCTAGAGATGTAACTCAAGATGTAACTCCTCCTTTGGAGGAGCCAGAAGATCATATGTGGATCTCAGACACTGGAACAAGAGGTATAATATTGAAGTTGCCTCGGATACCCCAAGATGTTAGAGATGCCAGAACTGTGGTACACCTGCTGAGAAAAGCTGCTAACAGGGAGAAGAACCAGCTCAAGAGAAAGAAGTATGCTGTAATCAACAAAGCAGAAAGGAGTTGGAGATCTGAAGAGCACTTTGACATCAGACATGGAGTTTGGAGTTTCCCCAGCCAATTTTTGGTCTTGCTTTCCTCACTATGTCATTTTGGAATGGTAATGTACATCCTATGATGTTGCAGGTATATGATCTACTTCTTGACTTTGATTTTATGGGGGATTACAGTAAAACAATTGGATGCGACTTTGAACTTTGGACTTTTAAACATTGTTAAAACTATGATAGACTATGGAGACTTTTGATTAAATGTATTTTGGATTATGCTATGGCTAGGTATGGTCCCCATAGACTTATATATTTGAATGAGCTTATGGGGGGCCAGGAAGTAGAATGTGGTGGTTTAAATATGCTTGGCTCAGGGAGTGGCACTATTAGGAGGTGTGGCTTTTTGGAGTTTGGAGTAGATGTGTCCTTGTTGGAGAAAGTGTGTCACTTTGAGACCCTCCTCCTAGCTGTCTGAGGAGTCAATCTTCTCCTGTTTGCCTTTGGAACAAAATGTAGAACTCTCACATCCTCCAGTGCCATGCCTGCCTGGATGCTGCCATGCTTCTGCCATAATGATAATGGACTGAACCTCTGAACCTGTAAGCCAGCCCCAACTAAATGTTGTCCCTTATAAGGGTTGCCTTTGTCATAGTGTCTCTTCACAGCAATGAAACCCTTAAGATACTACCATTTGCGTGTTTACATCTTACATTTTAAAAATATTTTATTTTATTATGTATATATTTTGTGCATCTGTGCACATGTGCATGCAAATGCCCATGGTGTCCAGAAGAAGGCATCAGATCCACTGGAGCTGGAATTACAGGTGGTCTTGAACTGCTGGAAGTGGGAGATGGGACTTAAACTTTGATCTTTTGCAAGGTTAAAAAAAAAGAAACTATAAAACTTCTCTTTCTCACTCCCCACTTAAAATATCACACATAAATACTTATATCTCACTAGCATATATAGACAGGTATGTTGTAAATATAAGCATGTAGGTGCATGTATCAATAGTGCCTCCCTCTTCTTCTGAGAATTTTCTTCCTCTTGATGAGTCAAACATCTTCACACCATCCAATGCATAGTGTTTACTTTAGTCTGATTTGTTATTAGCCATAGGCTCCTATCTAAATCAAGTCACATCTCCTGCAGTCCTCATGAGATCTTATTGCTAAGGAGGCTCTGAGGCCACATTTTCATTCTGATATCAGTTGACATTTGTGTTAGTGGACTGCCTTTCTGTTGGACTCCATCCGTACCCACCCACACAATGTTAGTCTTTTGTATGATGACTCTGTAACTGTATCCATAGCAGCAAACCATTTAGATTTCCTGGAACCAAATTGCTTTCCAGAACTCTAAAGCATGGTGCTGATGGAGCTATTGATTTCTTGTTTGTTAGCACTAGTGATGAGGAGTTCCAGACAGAAGCAGGCTGGTGGCAGGCATACCTCTTCACATCTGTGAGATTCTGGGGTCACCCTCACTGCCTTTTGCTATGGGTTTTACCCTCTCTACACAATGCTGGACTGGTGCCTGCAGCTAGAGACCAACTCTGCCTGTTATCACCTTCAAGCCTTTGCTCTTTGTCCACTGAGCCTGCTAACAGCTGTGCCCAGCCAACTAAGCAAATGTGGTCCTCTCTGGTGAGGCCAAACTCTGCATTGTGTCTGTCTGACAGCTTAAGTGTCTCAGAAAGAAGAGCAGAGGATCCTCAGCCAGTCAGACATCCAATTCTTCCTATGTTCTTTCAGTCTTTCTTTTCTTATTAATTGTCTGGTACAGAGGAAGCAGGACAGTAGCCGGTCATTCTTTATTTTTCCTCACTCTGTTCAGACTTGGAGGCAACAAATGTCTATGCCTAGTCACAGTTCACTGGGTCCTCAGTAAAAGTACATACTGTACTGATGCATCTTCACAGAGATCATAGTTTCCTGCAAGGTGAATAATTGTTGGCAATATTGTTGTTTTAATTAGTTTTATGTTTCTTAAGGTTAAATTTAGTTTCTTAACTTTGATCCTTATATTTAATTGGAAATTTGTTCTATGGATCACCTAATATGTACCATCTTCACACTCTTTTACCCCCTTCAACTCCTCCTGTTTCCCCAACCACCATGCTCAAAATTGCAATCTTTCTTTGTATTTACTGTTTGTATATATTCTATTCTCTATATATGTATACACACACACACACACATATGTGTGTGTGTATATATATATATATATATATATATATATATATATATATTACCTGTAGCTGTTCCTCCACCCACATGGGCACTTTGTCCATGAGAGCTTTTGTAGATTTGGTGCTGACACACATTTTGAGAGGTCAGTGGTGGTCAGTGGAACAATATGCCTATCCAGAAGACACAGGAAAAAAACCTGCCACACAGTACATCTATTTGAAACATATATTAGGGCACTAGGAAGAGGGCTAAGAACAGTCAGAAGAGAGGTGATGGAAAAAGATGGTATATTTAATCTATTCATTCCTCATCCCTGCTTGGAAATATCACAGGCAAGCTCATTCAATGTGCACAATTAATGCCTGCTTGCTCTTTTAAAAACATGCATTAGAGAGTAATGACATAAGCCTGTCAGAGAATGAAGATTATAAATGTTTATGACACTTCTTCTACAGTGGAACATATTATTCAAGTCACTTGAATCCATGTTTATGAGCCATATTTGACTCAGAATAAGCCATTTTTAATTCTATACATCACAAAGTTATTTTTTCTGTTAACACTATCCATATACACATCAACCTTTCCAAAATGCATAGAGACAAAGACTTACATAAACCCCTAGTATGCACTATTAAGGAAAATAAGCATTAGAAAATCTAGATTGTGGATGATATAATGAAACTGATCCTCAAAAATAAAAAAAAAAAATGTAAATAGTGCTAAAAGCACTGAAACATTTTTCTCCTCTGGTATTTCTATAAATCTGTATATGATAAAAAAAAACTTGATGACATTATTTTTCTTAAAAATATCAGGCTCTTCACCAAGATATATAGCCAGGCTCTGGGTAAATTTCCACCTGCTCTGAAGATAATAAATTGTCCCCAGGATAACACTGCGTGGCTGCAGAATGACATTGTGTTAAGTATGTGTTCTCTGAGCCAGTCAATGCCCTGGCTTTTGATTTTTGTTTGTTTGTTTGTTGTTTGTTTGTTTTCTCATCAGGAAGCACATTATATTATCATGAATTCTTCAAATCTTTATGCCACACCTAAAAGCAAATGCTTGACCTTTTCTTCTTTTTGGTATGCCTTTTCTAACTCATTAATAAAGGTATAAAGTGGCTTCAAGTATTATTATGTATTTAAGGATATACCCTAAAGATTGTGATGTACTGTGTATACACACACACACACACACACACACACACACACGTGTACACGCACACACACACACATATGCAAGTTTAACCTTGGTACCCCTCTTAATGGCAAAATAATACCTATCACATCAAATTTGATAGAATACATTGCGATGTCTTCTCAGTCTGTCCATTTTTCTGACTAAGATGATCTACAAGATAATGCCTAGCTTCACCCTGTGGGTTTTTTTTTTTTTTGAGTATTTCTGTTATACATTCCCCTCTGTCTATATCTCTCATCTGTCAGAACTCTATCCTCAATCCATTCTTGCAGAGTCTTGGGAGAAGTATACTCTGTCTATCATCCTTGATGGAAGGACCTGGTAACTATGGTTC
>NW_022196895.1:22822816-22827154 GCF_008632895.1 Mastomys coucha | reverse complement strand
TTGTAAGTTCCGTCATTGAAGATCCTGATGATACAACAACAAAGCACCTAGAATCAGTTAGACATGTGGGGATGTTCATTTGACTATACTGCAAATAGAAATAAACTAAAAGGAGAATGCTATAGCAGAACAATTAGATAACATGAAGACTCACAAATTTTGAATTAATCCTAGTCTGGCATTATATAGTATTAAGCATTAAGATTTAAAATAAATAATACTGCTTCAAGCGTTTCATGTACCCTCCCCACAAGACTTCTTTGATTCCTCTAAGTAAATTTATATGCCATAAGGGGGGGATAAAGAAAGTATATTTATCTGACTTCTATTAAAATATCTCAACAATATATTTTTGGAAGGCTCAAGCTATTTCCTTTGATATTATTTCAACATCAGTAATAGGTACCAATATCAGTTTTCTCAATCTTCTTTCTGGAGACATAGAGACCAACACTCACAAGGTCTGTCTTCCTGCTGTGATCTTTGTCCAATGACCTTGAATAACAAGAGCCAAGATCAGTGAAAACATTTTTAAATTGTGATTTATCAATAGATCATGAAATCATCTTTGCCTTTTAGCCTTATTTAAAGGACTAGGTTGCCGGTGCCTGGAGGTCCTGTAGAGTTCACCTGGGCTAACCCTCATTTTCCAGATGAAGAACCTGCACCTGGGAGAAATTAAGTGTGTTACTTGAGGTCACTCAGAAAAAATCACACAGAGTCCAGCTGACAGTCATGTCTTTTGCCATCAGTTCTCTTTCCAACATGGGATGATGGCTCAAAATTTCACACAGCAGGGCTGTATTCTACTGATATTTGACAAATAAATTTTAATCTATCACTTTATTTCTGCTCACCTACAAAATTCAACTTTATAGTCCATGGAAGTATGGAAATCTGGGTGTAGTTTCCCAAAGAGCAAAGAATTCCTTAAGTCAGTGTTTCTTCTAGGATGATTTTTATCTTTCCTTGGTAAAAGATCCTCTTGAACAGACCTTATTTTTGTGAGAATAATATATTATCTGAATTCATTTTCTCTTCTTGAACATATTAAGAAGTTGAACTGGAGTCCCAGATTTTAGGTACAAACAGGGGTTACCCAGGAGAGACAGACTCAATGACAGGACACGTCTTACTTGATCTTTCTTGGGACGTGTGTAGAGAAATGATTTAAAGTTAATTAGATATTGAGCAGTGTCTAGCCAACATGAACGTGTTCTGAGATGCCCCAGAGATGGTCAAGGTGGTAAGAAAAGATGTTGGAGCTTGCCAGATTGAGCACTGGCCAAGGAGAAAAACACGTTGCACTGATATGGTGAAGGCTGCCTTCAAAAGCCACAGAAGATGGTATTCACAACCAGGCTTCAAATGCTCAATTGCATCGTTTCAAGTATAAAAAGGAGTTTGATAAAACCTTGAGTTCAATACACTAATCTCTCTAAATTCCTTGTATTCTCCATTTTCAGTGTGGTTTCTCCATCTGCCTTCAGAATCCTTCAGTACAGATCCACTTTTGTCTTGCCACAGCCTTGTGACACAGCCTTGTGCCACAGCCTTGTGCCACAGCCTTGTGACACATTCAGAATCTTATCCTCCAGCTTACTTCTCTGACAATGTCCTCTAGTTCTCTGGCCACTGTCACAAATACTATCACTAGGCCACACTTCAATTATTGTGTTACTTTCCACTAAATGCACCACTATTCCTCTATGAAAGTTCTCAGATTCAGTCATTGCCTAAACTAGCTTGGATTCCATGGTCATTTGTTTTTGTTTTTCTTTTTCTTTTTTAAAGTTTTTTTATTAGATATTTTCTTTACATGTCATATAATATCTCCTTTCTCAGTTTCCCCTCCAAAAGAAAAAGAAAAAAAAAAAAAAAAAAAAAAAAAAAAAAAAAAAAAAGAAAAGACAAGAAAAAGAAAAAACCACAAAAATGAAAACAAAACAAAGAAACAAACAAAAAGCCTATTCCCTCCCCATATCCCCTGCTCACCAACCCACGCGCTCCTGCTTCCTGGCTCTGGCATTCCCCTACACTGGGGCATAGGGCCTCTCCTCCCATTGAGACCGACTAGGCCATCCTCTGCTATATATGCAGCTGGAGCCATAAGTCCCACCATGTGTACTCTTTGGTTGGTAGTTTAATCCCTGGGAGCTCTGAGGGTACTAGTTAGTTAGTTCATATTGTTGTTCTTCATAAGGGGCTGCAAACTCCTTCAGCTCCTTGGGTACTTTCTCAGGCACCTTCATTGGGGACCCTGTGCTCAGTCCAATGGGTGGCTTTGAGCCTCTACTTCTGTATTAGTCAGGTACTGTTAGAGCCTCTCAGGAGAGAGCTATATCAAGCTCCTGTCAGCCAGCACTTGCCAGCATCCACAATAGTGTCTGGATTTAATGGTTGAATATGGGAAGGAATCCCAGGTGGAGCAGTCTCTGGATTGTTCTTCCTTCAGTCTCTGCTCCATAGATTGTCTCTGCAACTCCTTCCATGGGTATTTTGTTCCCTCTTTTAAGAAGGAATGAAATATCCACACTTTGGTCTTCTGTCTTCTTGAGTTTCTTGTGGTTTGTGAATTGTACTTTGTGTATTCCGATCTTCTGGGCTAATATTCACTTATCAGAGAGTGCATACCATGTGTGTTCTTTTGTGACTGGGTTACCTCACTCAGGTTGATATTCTCCAGATCCATCCATTTACCTAAAATTTTCATAAATTCATTGTTTTTAATAACTGAGTAGTACTCCATTATGTAGATGTACCACATTTTCTGTATCCATTCCTCTGTTGAGGGATATCTGGGTTGTTGCCAGTTTCTGGCTATTATAAATAAGGCTGCTATGAGCATAGTAGAGCACGTGTCTGGGACAGAATCCTTTCTACCTCCATCTACACCTAGGAGGGACAGCAGATCCACAGCCCTCTTTGCCCCTTACCCTCGAGTGGAGAGCTTGCCTCCAGAGAGTGCTTTGACTCAGGGACTCAGCTAATATCTCCATTTTCTCTCTGGTGACTTTCTAAGGTGGGAGAAGCCAGGAGGCACAGGCCTCAGAAGTGGCAGGGAAGCTGGGACAGGATCCTTTCTACCTCTGTCTACATCTAGGAAGGACATCAGATTCATGGCCATTTGTTATAACCACTCCATAAGCATGCACAGCCCCTTTAATTCCTCTTCTTCTGGCATCATCTATTCCAACCCAAACCAGGTTAATCTAATGCTATCTCTATTATGGTTCCATATGAGGCAGGAGCACAGCTGTAGGAAATGCCAGGCAGGCCACAAGGGAACAATGATGGCTGATATGATCAAGTCCCTGCATTTAGGGAAAAACTCAATCAGGTTATTTGCCTCTCTGCCTCTGATTACTTCATCACTCTTGGTTACTCATCTTCAATATCCCTCCTTTGGATAAGGCAATAAGTTATGTTTAATCATTGTTACTAGCCAATTAGGAGAAAATTATTTTCCTCTCCCTTATACACTGAGTTGGCCACAAAGTGGGTGCTATCATTTGACACAGTGTACATATTACATCCTCTTTTGTCTTAGATAATCCCACTCACAGTCTCCTATTTCTGTGTCTCTTTCCTACTCTCTTTCTTCTCTCTTTGTTCTCTTTAACACAATCTGAACTGTCCAAATCCTTTGTTCCTCTTTATGATCAATTCTTTAGAAAAGTTTGGATGAAAACTGGGAACATTCTTGACTTAAAAGCAGCATAGTTACTTATCAAGCATTAAGGAAAGACACAGAGTAGCATGTAATTGTGAATTACATTGTTTATGGGTGATTGTTAGGATAGGTGGATAGGTGAGGGGATGGATACACACAAAAGTGAAAAGATAGGCTAAGAACATCTAAATCACTTTCTTTTCTTTCTTCTTTACGGTGAAAGCAACAAGGACACTAAGATATATCTGTTCGCATATTACACATGCATGCCTGTTTAACAAAGTCCTACCTCTTTCTTTTGCACATCACAAACTAAAGTGGCTGGCACTTCAGCCAAGGAAGAGAACACAACAAGGGAAACTGGAATGGAGAATGTTGTGTACTAGAGGCCAAGAGCAAGCACTGGAACGATGCACTCATGAATTTAAACTTAAGAAATCCTGGTGAGATTCACGCTTTGTAGTTGCAGAGACATGATACTATCAAGGTCATAATTTTATTGTAATAGTTGGTTGCAAAAAAAAATGTGAGCTCAAAGCAACCATGAAATAGGGAGACAGGAGGAGAAGATCCATGGGAAGAAGTATGAGACACACCAATTTCTTTTTTTTTTATTAGATATTTTCTTTATTTACATGTAAATTTCTCCTTTCCCAGTTTCCCCT
>NW_022196895.1:22819953-22821830 GCF_008632895.1 Mastomys coucha | reverse complement strand
CTTCTTCTTCTTCTTCTTCTTCTTCTTTTTGGTTTTTCAAGACAGGGTTTCTCTGTATAGCCCTGGCTATTTTGGAACTCACTCTGTAGACCAGATTGGCCTTGAACTCAGAAATCCAACTGCCTCTGCCTCCCAAGTGCTGGGATTAAAGACGTGCACCACTACTGCCTGGCTGTTATTCTTATTTAATTACTCATATGTGTAGTTTCATACTTTCAAAAGAAAGAAAGAAAGAAAGAAAGAAAGAAAGAAAGAAAGAAAGAAAGAAAGAAAGAGAGAAAGAGAGAAAGAAAACGAGATTTTAAAATTTGTCTGAACCTCCTAAACCCAAGGACATTTCATGTGTAATAAAGACATATGTGGCTCTCAAACTTCGGCCTTTGAAAATAATTGTTTGGAGGGCTTGAGATATGGCTCAGCTTCTAAGAGCATGCGTTGCTTTTGCAGTGGACCAACACTTATTTGCCAGGACAGATATAACCTCTCACAACCATCTCCAATTCCTGTTTCAGGGCAAACAGTGCCCTCTACTGATCTCTTTGAGTCCACCAGGAACATGGTGCACATACATAAATATGAGTGCATACATATAGAATTAAAGACAATGAATGAAAAATAAAGATAAGTGATAGGGATTTAGTAAGCAAAAAGAAAAAAATAAATAGAAATCTTAAATATTCTATTAGACCACTATGTTGTATTTAAACACTCCTAAAGTTCTGTAGGGTATGCTGTAAGTTGCCACCAAAATATAGTACTTTGTTCAAATGTAGCTTCTGACTTCCAGATAAGCATCTCTTGTTGACATTTAGTGGACTCTTCACTAAGCACACTCCACAGTGCCATTTGTGGGCTTCAGAAGGAAAGCCCTGTGCCCTCTTACCTGTCTCTGTAGATGAGATGGAACTCGACCTTCTTCTCATTTGCACTCACATTACATTAAGAGCTAAAGTATTCAGATGCATTTTATTTATTAAGTAATTCATTTTTATAATTGTTATTCTGACTGACATAAGGAATCTCAATGTTCCTTTGGCTTACATGTCCATGAGGGCTAAAAATAGTGAAGTTGTATTACTTGTTTACCATCCATTTGCACTTTATTTTAAAGATGAGTCTTTATAATTCCCTGGCCTGATTGTCCTCATTAAAATTTCAAGTACTATATCAAAAAAATATGGAGTCAACATCTATGTCTCCTTCCTAATTTTAGAGGAATCATTTTCTGGAGTTCTCTTTTTAGTATTACATTGATTATTGGTTTATAATATATTGCTTTATTGCATTGAAGCAATATCCTTCTATTCTAACATTTCTATGCATTTAATGCAAATGGGATTGTAAAATTTAAAAAAAAAAATTGTTTTCTTCAAGCCAAGATGGTCCATTACATGGACAAACTGAACATTCTCCAGTTCTGCAGCCCAGATCTTGCTGTGACCTCTTTCCTATGTGCCCTTTTTATAGAGCACAAGCTGTGTGTTGTGTGACCTTTTTCTCTTTGTTTCACTTGCCCTAACAGGAGGAGAGGGGTGCCTTTTATTTGGAGACAATTATAGTCAGTCAGATGTCCCATTTATCAGTAATGCTGAAATTGTGGAGAGATACACATTTTACTAGGAGTATTTTACTCTCATTTCATTTTCTGTATTCCTTGGGTGAAACTAATGGTCACCATGATGCATCTTGTTTCTTTTTTTTTCTTTTTTTTAATTTTTATTTTAGATATTTTCTTTATTTACATGCGAATTTCTCCATTCCCAGTTTCCCCTCCAAAAAACAAAGAAACAAACAAAAACAAAACAAAAAAAAAACAAACCCCTGTTGCCTTCCCCTTCCCCATGCCTGCCACCCCGCCCTCTCCCACTTTCTGGCCC
>NW_022196895.1:22816801-22819473 GCF_008632895.1 Mastomys coucha | reverse complement strand
AGTGCATACCGTGTTTGTTCTTTTGTGATTGGGTTACCTCACTCATGATGATATTCTCCAGATCCATCTTGTTTCTTAACATCTGTATGTGTGTCTTTTTGGACAGTGGTCAAGCATTTCCACTGAAGAGAATATTGACAACTGATCAAGGGTCCCTGAGGAATGTAGCCTTTCCCAAAGCTGATTTTATAATACGCGCATAATCATTCCTCTCAGACTTTCTGGCACTAGCTTCCAGAATCAGCCGTCTTAAACTGATGATAACTTTGTCTCTTCATGCGTCGCGGATCCACTTCCCAGTATATTGAACTCTGCAATTTTCTTCAAACAAGTAGCTACAAAGGCTAAACTCTCTTGATCAATGATGGATATTAGTTTCAGGTTCCCAAAGGTAGAGAATGCAGATATTTCCTAAACAGTAAACCCAGGTGCTGGAAACAGAGCCACCCCAGAGAGTGAACTGCCATGCAGATTTCAGCTACTGTGCTTCATTAGATTAGATATTTACACTACGCTCATGTCTGTGGTATCTCTGGTTTCTTCCCTCCCCCTGTCAAAACTGTAACATGTTTTGCACTGGGGATCACTTTCTCTTTTCTGGGTCTCTCCTTCTCCCTCTCCCTCTCTCCCTCTCTCCCTCTCACTCTCTCACTCTGTCTTTCCCTCTCTCTCTCACTCCCTCCCTACCCCCTCCCAACAGTGGTCATAGATTTTGCTCGCACAATGGATCACTTTCTACACCCTGTTCTATTGCCAATGACTTGGTTTAAACAAACCTCTTTCTCCTCACGATGAAAGTCTAACCTTTCTCCACAGTGAACTACCTCAAACAGTAGCTACTCTCATTCTGACTGAATCCCCTGAAGAATCTGAGGACATAAAGTTACTTTCACTTGCTCATATTGGAATTCCTGTGTGTGATTATCTTAATGGAAAAGCTATCTGGCTAGGAGCTCACAGAAAGTCTCATATTATTACATTCCTTCTTTTGAAGTTTTTCCCTCAAGTATTCCTCTACCCAAGTGACTGACATTTCTATACACGTCTACCCCAGAAGTGGCCACTTAAAGGATACACCCACTGCAAATCCTGACTTTCACCACTCTGAAAATCTTATATAAGCATATATATGACTGCCCTATATTTGTGTTTTGTGAATCTAGATTGTCACTTACAACCTTGGCTACCACACTGCAGCTACTGCAATTCGTCAGAACTTGAGGGTAGGTATTCTGAATAGCCTTGGACTTGGGGACCTAGAATTACATAGATGAGTAATTTTTTCTGCAAATACATATCAGTGATGAACTATTTATATATTAAATATGACTATATAAATTCTAGCTATTGTCCTTTCTAACATATATTTAAATATAGGAATTAGAATATGCATAATGTATGAATAGATAAATACATGATCTGGTTAAGGTGAAATACATAATAGAAATAAGAGAAGATCAAACACTCACTAAAATAATAAAATCCCATTCTAATAGCGGCCTCACCAAAGACCAAAGCATGCACAAGCTTGTCACTTCTCATTGTCTTGTCAGGGCCACAGAAACCTTTTTCTGACAAGATTCTGTCAGCTTGGATGCCATTTAGACCTCAGCACCTAATTAAAGCTCTTTTATTTCTTTCACAGCTTTTTTTTGAAATATTCTCCAGCAGCTTGCTCAGTTATCTCCCCTCTCTTCCCCCCACACCATAGGACACCATAGGACACTCTCTTTGCATATATATTTAATACAAATAAATATGAAATTTGTTTTCTATCAGTGTCTGTAGTCTAAGCAATTGAAGAACATATTTGTAACCCTTTGCAGCAAATGTTTGTACACTCCTTTTTCAATAAAATGCCAGTGTTCTCAAGTGTTATTAATAGTACAAAACCTATTAGCAGTGTATTCTGCTCATTATCAGTGAAGACCATGTTCTTTGAGGCATTAAGACAGGCATACACCCATGGGTATATTTGTCTGAAATATTTTACATTTACACAAAGTTTCCCCCAGAAGAAGTTAATTATTTATCTCTTTATGCTATGCAAAGACTATGTAAAATTTTTGTGTGATCATTGGGTTGTAATCCTCTTGTTGGAAACTACTGAATTCAACAAATCTTGCACCCTGATAATGCAGAAGACTTGAGCTTCAAATAGCATTTTCTGGGCACTCTTGGAAGCTCAGATGAAGTAGGTTTGAGAACTGAAGGTGCTAGAAAGAAATAACTGGTGCATTCATGTCTACCTTAACTTCCCTAACTGAAAGAGTTCACATTATGTTCTAAGACAAGTAGTGCATGATTCAAATAAAATTTAAATTAATTCTATTGTTTTTTATTTTTATTGGTTATTTTATTCATTTATACTTCTAATATTATATCTTTTTTGGTTTACCCTCCACAAACCCCCATCCCACCCTCTCCCCCCTGCTTCTATGAGGGTTCTACCTTACCCACCTACTCCCAACCTACTGCCCTAGCATTCTTAACATTCCACTATACTTTTAACACACAGTAAAAAAAAAAAAAGGTGTTCTGAGGTAGTATCTGTCTTTGTCACTGAGGTGGGTTTCCTGTATGCAACAAATACAGAGCTAAACCAAGAATTCTCAACTGATGAATACCGAATGGCTGAGAAGCACCTAAAGAAATGTTCAACATCCTTAGTC
>NW_022196895.1:22816391-22816578 GCF_008632895.1 Mastomys coucha | reverse complement strand
AGGTGACAGCAGATGCTGGAAAGGTTGTGGAGAAAGAGGAACACTCCTTCATTGCTGGTGGGATTGCATGCTGGTATAACCACTCTGAAAATCAGTTCCTCAGGAAATTGGACATAGTTCTACCAGATGATCCAGCTATACCACTCCTGGGCATATACCCAGAAGATGCTCCAACATGTAATAAGGA
>NW_022196895.1:22811559-22815791 GCF_008632895.1 Mastomys coucha | reverse complement strand
AACTATGGAGCAGAGACTGAAGGAAGGACAAGCCAGCCTAATATAGCTGTCTCCTGAGAGGTTCTGACTGTACCTGAGTAACACAGATGTAAAGGCTCACAGCCATCCATAGAAGTGAGTACAGGGTGCCCAATGAAAGAGTTAGAGAAAGGACCCAAGGAGCTGAAGGGTTTGCAGCCCCTTAGGACGAACAACAATATGAACTAACTAATACCCTCAGAGCTCCCAGGGACTCATCCACCAACCAAGGACTACACATGGTGGGACTGATTGTTTTGGTAGCATGTATATAGTAGAGGATTGCAAAATCAATCATCAAAGGGAGGAGAGGCTCTTGGCCCTGTGAAGGTTCTGTGCCCCAGTGTAGGGGAATGCCAGGGCCAATAAGTGGGAAAGGGTGGGGTGCCAAGCATGGGGAGAGGGGAGGCAACAGGGGTTTGTTCTTGTTGTTTTTGTTTGTTTCTTTGTTTTTTGGAGGGGAAACTGGGAAAGGAGAAATCATATGACATGTAAATAAAGAAAATATCTAATAAAAATGAAAAAAAAAGGTTTTTACATGATGCTTTGAAAATAAGAAAAGAACAATGAAAAACACAGCTCTTCAGAGGCCCTCCCCCACCCATGATGGGATCTTCAGCAGCCTTATTCCATCCATGGTGGACATTTCAGAGGCCCTATCCCATCCATGGTTGTCTGTTCAGAAGCTCTAAAGTGATCATAATTTCACTGGGAGGCAGAGTGGTATTCTCCAGGGTAAGTTCCTGGTGATCCTGTAAACAAGCCCTATCAATGCTTAGAGTTCAACCAATCTCAAATAGCAAAAGCCTTATCAATAAGGGTAGAACATACTGGCAGTAATTCATATACTAAATAGTTCTTTTAAACTTTAGGATTTTATTGAGAAAAAAGTAAATTAATTGCAATGAGTCAAGAAAAAAAGAAAAGAAAAGAAAAGAAAACAAGTAAAGAAAATAGTGAGAGCCTTCTTGGGAAGAAAAGAACGAAAAAAGTCAAGATACGGGAAATTATACAATCAAAATACATTTTAAGAATGTATACATGTACTTGTATGTATCTATATATGTATATATATGCATGTATGTATTATTGAAATTAGGTATGTATGTATTAAAATTGGGAAAGGCTATAGCTCTTAATGATTGTCCTCCACATAAGTATTTCACATAAACTCACTGTGTGCAAGGTCTGCAGTATCACTCATTTGAGATAAGGTTTATTTGTAATTACATCTGTCTATACATTCTAGAAATTGAATGGTATGAAGGGAGATGGACTGATCTAAGAATTACTTTACCTAAATCATACTTAACCTGCAAATTATTTAAGACAAATGGGAAGCTTATGGGTTTTCATCTTATCATTCACTCTTATGTAAAAATATTCTTGGTTCTGAGACTTTTATACCAAGAAAGATGACAAATCTACCCCAGATTTTCCTTCCAAACTTTTCATCCTCTCCAAACACACTCCTCCCAACTTCATATTTTTACTGTAATAACCCACTAAGTATAGTTGATGTTATATATACATATACATACATAGGTATAGACCTACCCATTAGAGCATGGGAAATAAAGACATTGAAGTAAAAACAAAAAAAAATCAACCAAAACAAAACAAAAACAAACAAACAAACAAATAAGAATTGAATGAAATTTGGAAGCTTTAAATAGACTACTTGAAAAAGGGTCAGTGTTGTTGCACAACATTGGATCTGACATACTGTCATACCTGACCTATCAAGCACAATGTGCACACTGCTGTAGTAGTGGCATGACTATTAGAAGTCTTTTATTGATTGGATTAGTGGCTTGCTTCACAGGAGGGGATTTCCTAATCACAGTCAAACCCCATGGCTGGGGTGGTCACAGGCACCAGTATTTGCTACTGTTGTTGTACTAATTGCCCATGCTGACAATGTCCCTTCGAAGTATTTAAGTTTATATACATATAGACATAGTCCTGGAACGCTATTCATACTGCTTTTTATGGAGATTTTCTTATGCCTATATTGAAGGAAAATCATTCATTTTTGAGGGTTTTTCCAGTGACTCGATTCTTAGATTGTTTAGTCTCTATGAATGCGTGTGCTTTATGTTCTTTTCCTTGCTATGTGTATCTAATTTTATGCCATTGTTATTCTATAGAGTACAATGCCTTTTTTCAGTTTTTCCATATATGTGCCCTAATATATGTTGAAGAATCTCTTACATGTTGCTGAAAGGAATGAGGATTCTTCAGTGTTTGTGTAGAATATTCTGCAGATTTCCTTTAGGCTCTTATAGAGTCATTTGACCTCAATGATGCCTGGTTTAGATTTGTACAGATGACCTGTCGGTAAGAGTGACATGTTGTCATTGCCAATGTTACTATGTTGTGATCAATCCACAGTTTTTTTTTTCATGACATTGGGTACTACTGCTTTGGAAGTTAGATATTTAGAATTGTAATATCTTCTATGTGGATTGTTCTCTTGATAAGTATGGATTGATATTTATGTCTTTTGACTAGTTTTTGTTTGAAGTTTATTTTATCATGTCTTAGAATGGCTATACCATTTTGTTTTTTTAATATATCTGTTTCAAATATCTTTTTCTTCTTTGTACCCTACGGCTGTGCCTAGTACTGATGGGAATGAATGGCATTTTGGGTGACAGCAAAATGATACCACCTCTTTCAGACACAATCTGCTACCTTGTGTTTGATGATGCTGTGAAATTGAGAATATATTCTGAGTTATGATCAAAAGATGTATGTTAATTCCTATTATGTTGCTAGTCTTTGAAATTTATAGACTGTTTTAATCAGCTTTCTTAGTATTGTTTCTTTATTCCCTGTGACCTTTTGAGTTTCTATCCTTCTCTTCAGAATGAATTAATTATTCCTTCCACTATCCTCTTAGAGCTGACTAAATGGTCATAAATTCTTTTAATCTGTTTGTATAATGGAAGTTGTATTTCTCACTCAATTTTTATTTTTAAAACATTTTTGCTGTGTCTAGTAATTGGAATTAACAGTCATTATCTTTCAGAACTCAAAATACATCTTTCTAAGACCGTCTGATTTCAAGCGTTTCTATTTAATAATCAAGTGTTATTCTGATGGATCTGACTTTATAAGCGACATGACCTTTCTCTCTTGCAGCTGCCAGTACTTGGTTTGTATTTTTGTGGTTTTATTGTTTTAATTATAATATAATATGGAGAGGTTCTTTTCTAGTTCTATCTGCTTTAAGGTCTGTAACCTTTTTATACTGAGATCAGAATGTCTTTCTCTAGATATAAAAAATTTTTTTTAAATTTTACTGAAAATATATTCTATGATTTTTGCATTAGATTCTCTTTCTTCCAGTCTCATAATACAAATGTTTGGAGTTTTCCTGGTATCCCCAAATTCTTCCGTATTTTTATACCCATCTATGGCCTGATTCACAGTCTCTACCTTGTCTTCAAGCCCTCCTGGACTTTGCAAATGATGCATTCTATTAGTAAGGCTTCCTATTAAGGTTTTTATTTGACTTACTGAGGTTTTCATTTCCAGTGTCATTTCAGTTTGGCTTTTCTACAGTAATCCTCTCTTTATTAAATTTCATTTACATATCTTGTTCTGACTTCTTCATTTCATTCATCTTCTTATTTTTCTCCTTGTAAAATATATTCATATCTTCTTCAAGTTGTTTGAACACAGTCATAATCACTCTTTTGAATTCTTTTTCTGAGAATTATTTGAGGACATTCTCATTGAATTTAATTATTACATAATTAGAAGTTTCTTGGTAGATACGCTACCTTGGATGTTCACACAGCTTTTGTGGCTGCACTGAGTAGTCAATCTGGACATAGTTGGATGACTTATACTGCCATGAGTTTGGGCCTGATGGTCTGGTAACTGCTTATTTTTGGTGCTAGCTAGGGTAACTGCAGAAGTGTGGGCCTGGGAATCAGGGTTCAGGGACTTATTTCTTGTATGCAGCAGGAACTTACAAAATAGGAAAATTTAGTTCAGCAGTTTAAGTCTGTAGACCCCTTGGCAAATGAAATTGTGGTAAAAACTTGCAGTGCAGTGGATCCACAAAGCATCAGCAGCTTAAAACCTTAGAAATCAGGGAACATAGTGTAGGGGAATGCCAGGGCCAGGAAGCAGGATTTGGCCCTTATCAGCACTGAAACCTGACAAATTTCATCCTTCTACCTAACAACAACTGTGCCTTC
>NW_022196895.1:22790753-22811066 GCF_008632895.1 Mastomys coucha | reverse complement strand
GAATGCTATGCTTGTAAGTTCCGTCATTGAAGATCCTGATGATACAACAACAAAGCACCTAGAATCAGCTAGACATGTGGGGATGTTCATTTGACTATACTGCAAATAGAAATAAACTAAAAGGAGAATGCTATAGCCACAGTGTATTGGGAGGCCAGGGGAAGTAGGGTGCAGTGGGAGGATAGGGACATGCTATTGGATACAGGGAAGGAGGAACAGGATGAGGAACTGTTGGAGCATAGACCAGGAGGGGGATAACGACTGGACTGTAAAGAAGATTAAAGATAATTTTTTAAAAGTTCCAACCAAATATGGAGAAAGTATTTCACTAACTTTAATCTGTGATTTTCTTGGTTTACTTTGTCATTCCATATTTTAGTAGATCTCAAACACATAAAGAAATTTTGACTCCATCATTATAATAAAGTTTATTAACATAGAAGGACATAGTTTAGATTTCAGATGACTTGCTAGGATATATTTTGATATCTATCTGCCTTTCCATTATGCATGAGTAGGTTGTCAATGACATCAATGGAAAGGCATGGTAGCAGGAATCATACCTGATCAAGATTAGGGTCTAAATCACTCTATCAGCCAGCCTAGGCATATTCTTTGAAGCTGCCTGAGTTTACCAATGCCTGTGAGAGAAATGAGCATCTGCAACACAACAGGACCAACTGTCTTATAAGGGTTTTCCATTCACTGATTCATTTCAGATGCTGTGATCAGTCATGATCAAGTTTCCTCCAATCAGTGAAGTAAGGGTAAGAATCAATATCAGAGAAAAGACATGGATGTTATTGTTTACTATTTATACTCTAGTAATAATCTATTTGCATAAGTTGAATACTATCAGTGGTATATACCTGTAACTACTCATTACTTACTTACATCTTACAGAATGGATGCAGTCTCTCAATGGATGGCAGCTATCTCAGTTATGTAGAATTTTACTGAGGACAACATTCCTGTAATCCCATCTGTGCTCAGCTACTATCAGCATACAATAGTCCACTTACCCAGGCATCCTTAGAACACCTTTGTAAACAACTTGTTGGGGGCATCCTGACTGGTTTCCTCCTGTTTACAGTATAGAATGAATTTTGGTAAAGAGAGTACTGTGGTTAGTTCCTTACTCTATGCTCTCCTGTCAATAATCTTCTTCTTCATAGAGACAGTCATCATTAAATCTCTTTCATTAGAATAACTACCATAATGTTGTCTCATATCTCATCCTAAGGGATACATTTATTTTAAAAAGTAACCAAAATGAGCCAATGAATGTAAGGTATTATCCTCTCTGAGTTCATAATCTCCTTGCACCAAACGAGTAAACAAGTGCCCTCTATTTTGTTAACTATCAGAGGAACAAAAATTAAAGGTTGCTTTTAATGTCCTATCATTTGAAGATAATATGCCCAGAGATATGTTTTTGTCCTTGAGAAATATGATAACTACTTGGACACTTAAAACTTAGGAGTAGAAATTGCTAGGATTAATGACCATAATTTAATTAAGTAAATGTTTACTGTCTAGATAGATATTATCCAGAGTCTAGAAAGTAGATTTTCTAGATTACACAAAGTTTATGGGTGAAACATTACCATTGAAGTCATAACTGGCTTAGATGAGAGTCCATAAATTTTTATAATGATTTGTATGCTTTCTTAGGCAGAGAATATTGGATATAATTTTGGTCGTTTTTGATGGCTGTACATTATTGTTTTTAATGCTATTAGTGCTTGGATGCCCCAGATAAGAACACTTCTGACTCTGCCTGGATGTACATGGATTTGTACCAAGTATGCAGAAATTGCTTTGTTTCTAGTTCTTGCATCCAGTTTAGATTGTCTTGCTTTACCTTCATATCACTTTATGGTATTTTGATTGTTTTTATAGTTTGATAGTATAATATAATTGTATTGTTCCCTCCTTTCCTCCTTTCTCTACAAACCTCTGCATATAACCTTCCTTGCTCTCTTTCAAATTCATAGCCTCTTTTTTCATTAATTGTTGTTTCCAGTCTGCCCATTCATTGTAGGTTCCCTCTGCCCTCCATTTGTCATTGTTAGAATTTTATTGGCATGAGAATTAGATAATGTTAATAATTATTGAAGGTGTACCATGCATCAGGCATTTTCTAATGGGTTTACAGACATGAACTGATTTGATCTTCACAATACCCAAACTCATTTGAATGTTTCTAAAAATTCCAGAAAACTGGGCATGCAGTTTTTCACACATACATCTGTTGGAATCTGGAATTAGAGATTAGATTACAAATAAAAGAAGTTACTTTTATGATGGTACTAAGTTCCAAGCTTACAGAATAAAGAACTTAGCAGGGACCAAAAACAATTGTTAAAAAAAAAAAAAAAACTCATCAATCCCACTAATTCAAAAAGGGTCTTTTCTTGAATATAGGTTATGACAATATACTGTAGACTTCCTTGTATTTATCACTAGTTTCTAAAGTTTCCCAGGCTTTGTTTTATTTATGTTTATCTATTTCAACAACATCAAATATATACATATAGCTCTTAATAGTCATCTAAAACTTTTGAATCTAGATCTAGTAGGAACAACTCTTCCTCCCCTCTTCAATCTAGTCTTAACATCTTTAGATAACTTGGAAGCACAGAGAAGGCCAAGACAGAGTCATTGGCCTTTATTTATCCTTATCAGTATTCCAGAAAAAAGCAATACCTATACTATCTAATAGAATGTAATCAAGTTTCTTCTCTTTGTTCCTATATATTCCCTTATGGGTGCTTCATTGGTGTATTGGTGGCCTCCTGTTAATTTAACAATTCCTTTCAAACATGTGTATAACACTCCCAATGTACTATTAGCTTATAAATTATACTTCTTTTGGAGCAATAAAAGAAATGATAAATGTATGCTTTGTTCAATCACCTTTTTATTTGTGAAAGGTAAAACAAATATTGTAGAAATTAAAGTATTTATCTACATCAGGAATAAGCTATAAACCTTTCAAAAATGCTCCAAGTAACCCAGAAAGAAACCACTAATTACTGTCATGACATAAAGGATGCCATAGTTATAAATGTTTAGAGTGTTGAAGATGGAAATTTTCTCCCTCTGCCTCCCTTTTCCAAATGGGAAAGTAACAGTCTTAGGAGCAGTGTAACTTATACAGGCCATCCTACCTCTGATCGATGCTGTTTTGCCTGCAACCCCTGATTTAACATTAATCATAGCTTCCTAAGGTCAAAGATGTTGACCTACAGTAGGAGAGATCAAAGAAGCCACTCTGCTTCGTCCTACATCATGGTGAAGGTTATTCACTATGCAGATCTCTACTCAGTCATATGAATCAAGGCATCTCAAAGCACAAACAGCTCTACAGAAATGACAGCCTTGAAGAGAAAATACCCTTTAAAGCTCCCGTTCTGTAAGAGAATCCTAAAATTTCTGTTGTTCTAGTGACACATGCAAGTTTGTCAAGCACTATGAGTGACTGATCTCTGAATCTCTCAAAGACGATGGAGAGATGAGAAAGGACATTTCAGCTGATATTAGGACATTAATGGTTGCTTTCTTTTTCAAAACTAGATTTGCACACCTTGCTTTTAGAATTCTTTCAACTTATATATCTACATTTTGTTCCATCACCTACTCTTTTTACTATTATAAAGAAATTGGGAAAAGTAACTTTAATATTTCTATAGATATGAGTTCTAGATATCATATAAAAATAATGGTCCAAAAAATAAGGCATTGAGTATTACACAATCTCAAACTTCAATTTCACCAGAAATACCTGCCACATCAGCTAACCACCAACTAAATTTCCATTTCACAAATATTATTTTTCTCATTTATCAACATTTTATTAATAATATTTTTAAATGTACAGACTGCTTTTGGATAAAGTCCACCAATATTGTCTTCTTTATCTAGTGCAGACGCAGCCTACACAATGGTAGCTATATGTCTAATAGAAGAATAGTGTCCAGAGTATGCATAGAACTAAAATAAACCCTAACTACCAAGAAAACAAACAACCCAGTTTTGTTTTCCAATGAATTATAAAACTAAGCAAAGATTTCTCAAAAGAAGTTCAATGGGCTAGGAAATCATTAAAAAGATAGTCGATGTCTTTAATTCATTAAACAAATACATTTTAAACACTATCACACTCTATCTCATCCACATAACAATTATGGCCATCAAAATATAAATAATAACAAATGTTGGTGGTGATGTTGGAAAGGGATAAGCTTACACACTGTTGGTTGGGCTGTAGGTCAATGAGGTCACTTTAATAATCATTCTCAAGGTTTCTCAAAATCTGAAAATAACACTACTATATTACCATTTTGTAACACTCCTAGAAAAAACATTCAAGGGGTTTTATATCCTATCACAGGAATACCTGCACATCCATGTTCACTCTTCAGTATAATGAGTATAGTGTGGAGTATTTGTGCCAGGCAGAAAACAAGGGAATGAGTTGTGGATTAGCTTAAGGAAGAGGAGCTAGTAGAAAGTAGGTAAACAGAGAGTAAACATGGAGATTCTGGTGATTTAAAAATTTTAGATAGAAAGGCAAGTAGGCTGGTGAAAGAGGGAAAGAGTTGGGGGTGGGGATAATTGGCATAAAGAAAGCATAAAAACATTTTTAAAACATGATAAACTTAGCTATGCAATAGCAACTTGATTGTTGTCAGGGTAACCAACTTTGAATGGTTTCAAGACTCCATATGAGGGTATCTGGTTGAGGTGGGGCAGTATAAGTCTATAAACAACCTTAGTGTGGAGAGGGAGTGGGTTTATGCAGGGAACACATTTCTGATTGTTAACTAACCTAGAATAATATCAAACTGTCTTCTAAATATCTACATTTATTCCCATAGACAAAAGTTCTTCCCAAGTCATAGAAGTCTTTTAAAAGAAACAGTGGTAACTATAGAAAATTATGAAAGTCCAAGATATGGAAAATATAAGATATATGTGGACTTAGGGCCAAACAACAGTTATATCACACTCTCTAAGACATAGAGAACATTGTAAATGAAAGTATGTCAGCATTGGGAGGTAGGATTGAAAATTATAAAACACCAGTTCCTTGATGCTATACAAGTACCTTGATCACTAATGTATATAAAATATGCTTACTTTCCCTGGATCCACACAAGATCAGGCAGATAAGGAAGATATAGGGCCTCCTGGGCTGTGCCTTTTACCTCTAAGCTATTGTCTGTCAATGGATTTTTGTAGAGTGGCCTATCATTGCTTTAACTCGTACTCTAAATGACCACATCAGACTCCTATGGACAACTCAAAACCATGGTCATATAGATGGCTCTGATTAATCTTGGTGGGTCACAAAACACAACAAATAAACATGTGTGCATCTAAGAGACTTGTGGAAAGGGAAGTGAGAATACAAATGGCAGTGATGCAAGAGTTGATTTGCTAGAGTAGGCATTCATGGTGGGGAGAAAAACTGAAAGCAACTTTCATTAGCAATGGCAAAGAGTCAATTCACTTTGCCTAATGTATACATGAATTTGTTAATTATTGACATGTGTTTACAGCCAATGTCTTGATAACCCTAAAAACCACATTCAGTTCTGTCTTTCATGCCCTACAAAGCCAGTAAAATAACCAATCAGTAAAAGCTAAAGATTACTCTTATAATCCTAGTGGTAGGTTGTCAGAGAGAGAAAGAGACAGAGAGAGAGAGAGAGAGAGAGAGAGAGAGAGAGAGAGAGAGAGAGAGAGAGAGAGAGAGAGAGAGAAAGAGAGAGAATTAACTGAGTAAATAAGTGTTGTCTTTGCTAATCTTCAGTGAAGATGGGTCTGATACTCAGCAAAAAAATGCATTGTAAATGTAGGACAGGGATTAAGAAACCAGATCTCCCAGATACAGAACCATTAGATATCATTACATGGGGAAAGAATAGAGATACCCAGTGGGCAGAACACAGGCCACCCATAGGATACTCAGGTTGGCTGTTTGGGTGCATTCAATTTTGGGTGATATTCCTAGATTGATTTATTAACTTTTGTTCCCAAATACATGACTAATAGCAGAAATAAAATCACACAACTTAATAGGCAAAATAACTGTGCATTGTGTAAACATTGTCCTTGTGTTATTAAAATGCTTATTACTCTGCCCTCATATCTCATTTCAGTCTGCATATGACATTGTAAAGCTTATGTAAAAAATTTCAAGTTTGTATAAACAATTATTAGCATTTATTCTTTTCTTTCTCAATAAACGCTGATCATCCAATGGCTGGGCAAATGAGAAAATAGGGTGCTACTGTAGCTACCCAAGAGGAGAGAGAGAGAGAGAGAGAGAGAGAGAGAGAGAGAGAGAGAGAGAGTTGTTGGAGTTGGAAGTCACAAAGAGAGGGTCTGAGAAAACACCATGGAAAGAAACTTTGGCAGAGGAGCAATGGGAAAGAAACCTTGCCCATCAAGGAGGATCTATTTAACAGGAAGTCAGCGAAGGACTGAAGGACATTTCTAAGACTTATGGTATTGAACAACTGCTTTGTTCTTACTTGTGAAAGAGTTTATTTATAAGTATCCCAATCAGTGTAGCAATTTCTTGGGTCTCTTTTTTGAAAATGCAATATTTACTTGTTACCACTTTCACATTTTTAGAATTTTAGGTGAGAAGAACTAAAGTGAGCAGAAACAACAGTATCAGTAAGACATCTATCATTCCACGGTCCTGGGGGAAAGCTGCTGCCTCTTCTAGTTTCTAATAGTAGTCAGATTCCTTGGCTTGTAAAAATATCGCTTCAGTCACTGCTCTAGTCATGTGGCTTCCTCCATCCGGCAGCCTCAAAAGCTTGAGGGCAACCAAACTAAAGCCCCCATGGGCATCCAATTTTCTGCTCATTGAGTGTCTCCTGCCCTTCTGTCCCCAGAAGCTCTCTTCTATGGAAGGATACTTGTTATTGCTACCTTGGAAAACCTAAAATAGTTGTTTAGTCTCAAAAAAAAAAAGTTCTTCATAGTCAAGAATTGCAATGCATGTCTGCAGTAGTAGCATGGTAATGATGGAGGCAAAGTATCAGATCAGTCTCACCTATACAGGGTGCTTGATGCCACCCTGGACTTCTAAAGCCCTTTCTCAAAAATATCAAAGCCAGCAAATGGCTTATTCAGTTTCAAAGTCCTAAGTACTGAGGATAGAGGAAAGCTGGAAGGTGCTTGATCTATTAAAGTTACCTTAGTAAAAGAAGAAAACCTTGATAGGGTGAAAAGAACAGTGTTATCCACCTTGTATCACCTCCTCACATGCAATCACAGGTCCTCCTGTCTGTTTGGTGTGAACCAACCCTTTTGGTTTAGAACATGGACTCCACTGTCAGCCAACACACTGAGAGCACAGTTCACTTTGTTCACTGCACTTTCTGCACTGGGCTCTCGAGCCCACTACTCACAGGCATGCAACCTGCAGTGTTCAGACGGGAAGCTAAGGTTTGAGACATCAAAGCTTGACATTCCAATTAACATCATAGTCTGTGTTTTCTAAGTATTTGGTCAAGTGGGCTCGAGCTGAGTCAGGAGGGAGTAGTACATGTATTGGACAGGTTTTATAAACCAAATGATTTAAGATCCCTATGTACACACTTTCAACCTGATGACTAAATAATTGCTGGTCTTATCCTCCTTTTATACATGGAGAAAATAATGAAAAATGTCACGTCTTATTTGGCTGAAAATCAACATAATCTGTCATGAAAGTGTCATTTTCTTTAACTTTAAAATAAGTGGTATGAAGCTCAGAAGTTAATTTGTCATAAACACACAGCTATGTGTGGCAGTTCCAGAAATTGAAAGAATATCCTACTTCAAAAAGATATTCCCGAAGACAAGGGTGAAGAAAAAAAATAACAGTTTTCAGGCAAAATGAACTGAAGTATGTCATAGAATGCCTCTTTATTTTCATTTCTATAGAGACTAACTTCTTATGCTTAACCCTTATACTTTAGGATAAGATAGTTTCTTCCATTGATGTACTAATAGCAATACAAGACATTGTAATGTAGACAGACACTTCTCATCTGAGACTAAAATGTAACCAAAACAAAGAGGGAAATATGGAGGACTCTCTTAAGTACAAAATCAGACAAAGGAAAGTGTTGATTCTTGGGCACCCAGTACATCATGAGGACCTGGAGTACACTAGGAGTTCCAACGTAAGGAAGCAACCCAACATTTAAAGTTCTGCGTTCTGCAGGTTGCAGATTAGCCTTGATGGAATGATTCACTGGCTAAAGCTCCACCGAGAGTGTATTCCTGCTGAACTCTGCACTGGCCAAGAGCCTTCCTTCAATCAGATGTTACAGAGGTTGAACAACGCCATTTAACATTTTAATGCATTTTTAAAAGTGGAAACATATTAATAAATTGAAAGTTTCACGAATAAAGCTGTCTGTAGAATTACCTGCCTTATTTGAGTGAATACACTCAATGAATTTACGGTGATTGATGGTAATACTATGAACACCGCAGTGCATAATAATGATTTTCAACGTCTTATAAAAGCATTATCAATATTTTATACACCCAAGCAAGCAGTACAACACTGGAGAAATTCAATGAAGCCAATTTAAGCAAGTCATGGGAGGTGGGGGACATGGAACACAGCAACATCCTCCCTCTGGGGACAGTGATTTCTCATCTACTTATAAATGTGTTGCTTTAGTATTTTTGAGAGAGAATGGTGCAGGTGGAGAAGTATAGGAAGAAAAATAGCTGTCACAACAGAAATGAAGCAGAAGACTGGTTCAATGGACTGAAGTACCTCTAAACAAAGGGGAGAGTACAAAGGCAGAAGCTTTTCCAAAATTCATAACATTTAAAATCTAGATAGCAGAAAGCCAGATACAGAGGCTGGATAAAACAACATTCCTTCTGAAAAAAAAAAAAAAAACACTGAATTTCTGATAAGTAATGTCCTTTTTAATGGAAACAATCTCAACAAGCAATCACTTAAATTCTAAGGAAAAACACCAGGAATGACAGAAGTGAGCTAGACCAAAGTATACTACTGACATGATGCACCAAGTACAGTGTCTACCACTCCACCTCTGTGTAAAAATATTGTTACTCCAAAGACTTATTGTTCATCAGAGCACATGATAACGGCCTGTATGACAAGGGCTATAAAATGTGCCTAACCTAGAACAGGTATCCTCAAAATTATAACCTTCTCAGAGCTAATCAAATAAAGAAGAAAACAGGATTTTTTTTATTTTTCTTTTCCTTGTTCAAGTTGAGTGCTGAGGACAAGAGATGCTAAAGAGAAGGCTCAGGTGCATTTAAGACTTAAGTAAAGAGCAGTGCTTGGAAAAAAGCCATTCCCATGATACACACAGGAGAACCATTGGCAGTAGGGTGTGGGGTGTCATTGAGACACAGTGGAAAATGTTTCAGTAATAAACACAGAATATTGATCGATTTAGTAATCATAGGTGAGTATGGAATAGTGAACAGATCTTCCAGTTAAAAATCATCAATCCAAGTTCTGTATACGTAAAAATTTTCCCTGTATCTCATGCCAGTAGAAAATGTGGAACAGCTTTCAAAATGCTACTTATATGCAAATAAAGACCACTTTGGGGTAGAAAACAAAACAACAACAGAAAAATCTTTAAATTACAAAGCGAGAGCATTGGTATTTGGAGACAGACAGGGAGATAGAGATAGATTAGGTGTAGAGGAAGGGAAGAAGGAGGGGAGGGGGATGGAAAGAGGAAGGGGAAGGGTATAGATAAAAGAAGAGATAGAGGTAAAGATAGAGATACATAGATTAAGAAAGCAGTTATTTAAGCCTATGCATTACAATTCCCAAACAGCAGGAAAACTCTGCAAAATGAAACTAAGATAAAAAACCCCATAAAGATGCAGAAAAAAGTAAAAAATTGCTAAAAATTGAGAATTACTGCAGAATGAGTAACATTGACATGACTGGCAATTCCTAATGAAAATGTAGAAAGCAAAACATGGACAAAAGATTCCAAAATAAAAAGGTTATAAAGTACAAAGTCACCAATATTTAAATATATATGTCATGATTATTTTCTGTAATTAAACACTGGCATGTACAGGATAGAAAGGAGCAGGATCTACCGCAAAGGGTTCCTAGAGGGATGAACTCTGAAGCATCTCAAGTCACAGCTGGGAAAAACTACACAGGTGAACTGTATGAATTAGCACAGAGAACAGCCAACTCTAAGTGTAAGTGATAAAATGAACTAGAAAGGAGTATCTGTGACCGCTGCTATTTATTGCTGGAAATTAGTGAATACGAGAAGATGTGCAATGGCCCAGTCCTCTAAGCAAAAACAAAACTAAGCAAAGGCACTTTACATTTGGCAGAATGGAACAGAATCGTGACAAAGGTGTGGGAGGCTTGTGGTACATGCCCAGATGTTCCCTTTTGTATCATCTGACATTTAGATCAAGGCTAGAACTTCACAGAATCAAAGAAATGAATAATTCAACCATAGGTAGAATTTATGTGAATCCAAAAAGGAGTTTAAACCATCTTTTCAATACAGATAATCTAATCACAAAAAAGCAATGAAGAGGACTAAACAAATCCTACTAACTTAGGAAGGAATGTTTTTAAATGTACAGTAATATCTAAAACTAAAGGAACATAAGCATTACTTTTTGTTTAACAAATTAATGTATCATAGTTATAAAAGTCTAAAAGTTTTCATTCCATTCTGTAAATTATAAGATAGTTAAAAATAAGAAAATATAGACAATTATGATCCCAGTTTATTGTGATAATATTTGAAATAAAAAATCAGATATAGTCACAAGTGCAAGATGATGGGGGAATATTACAAACTCAACACTGCCATAGGCTACATAGCAAGAAAAAACAAGTGGGGTGGAATTTAACACATATGTGAAGCAAGAAAGCTAGAGAGGGTTTTGAGTATATGGACACAAATGCCTACTTGCAATATTGTCATACATACAATTAATGCAATGCTTGTATTCCTTTGACCTTTTCTAGATGCACCTAGAACAAATGGCACTCTAATAGGACGATAACATCCAGTTGACAGAAATTATTTTCTAAATATTGTTCTTTGCTAAAATAAATGAAGGTTGATTGGACCAATATCTACTTCGGAATGTTGGTCAGAAATCCTGAAATGTCATACAGAAAAAAAGAGCTCTCAAAAATTAGGCACTATAGTGCTTTTGATAATAAATCCATGGCTCTAATATTGACTTAAATAGATTACATTTTAGAAAATAAAATCATTTTTATTAGTCTACACTTACATAAATAAATAAGCAAGTTAAATGTGAGCATGGATGTTTATTTATTACAGTGGGATATTTAATAAATGCAGTGGGAAAATATCAGAGGAAAATCATGATTTGGCAAACATCGTTCTCAGCATCGCAGGTGTGAATTAGTGCTAAAACTGCTGAGCAAAAATATGCTAAGCCAATCCTCAGCACCCCATTGCACCTTCTCTGGAGGATGTCCTCAAGAGAAGATGGGGAAGAGAGCAGAACTGTGCTGGGAAACCAGGCAACCATATTAGTAAACTGATCAATGTTGGCATCATGTAGCCTGTGACAAATCAGGACAGTGCATCTTTCACTGCAATTCCCTACAATACCCCAGCCAAGAATTATTGCCACAAAGAAGGTTCCAGTTTTAAGCATAAGAAACTTGAGATGATCCATGAAAAGTTAGAAAGTTATGCTACAATATAAGTACAGAATCCCCGAGGAAAACATGGAAATGCCACAGTAATAAAAGACTGAGAATCTTCGTCCAGTTAGCACGGAATAATAAGGAATGGCAGCTAACTTCAATGTGTCATCTTAACTTGGTTCCTAGAATAGAAAAACAACATTACTGGGACAGTTGGTAAATTTTTGATAAGGTCTGTAAGTCAGTTAACAGTGTGGAATCAATATTCATTCCCTGCTATTGTTCACTGAATCCTGGTTAGGGAAGATATCAGCATTTTGGAAAACTAGGTGAAGGATGACCAAGAATTACCTGTATCACTGATTTTGTAACTTTTCTATGACTTTTAAATTATTTTAACACTTATCTTTTTATGTGCATGTGTGTGTATGTGTATGAATGTCAGAAAACAACTTTGAACTATTGTTCTTTCAGTTCTCTCTGTTATCATGAATGTTTCAGGTATTAAACTCAGCCTATAAATATAGGTTATAAACATCTTTACCCACTAAGCCATCTCAGCATTCTAGGAAACTATTTTAAAATGAAAATAAAATTGAAAATAATATATACTATTTTATTACATATTATATATAAAATAATAGAAACAATAATAATGTAAGGTAATAATTATTGGAGATAAGCTTCTTGGGGTATTCTATATGGTATTCACTCTATTCTCTTTTAAATGATCTTCTAATAATAAAGACAAGTCTCTAGTCTTCTTTGGGATGACAGAAGCTTAAAGAAGTTGAGATCATTAGGATTTAAAAGATCGTGCTAGTGATACAATCACAAATGATCCAAAAGGATATTGCAGTGATATCATGGTACCTAGAGCAGATTATTGAAAGACAGAGAAAAGTTAGTCAATGCAAAGAGGGAAGGCTCATTCTGGCTGTTTTGGTGTATAGGTTTTGTTGCTTTCGTTTGGAGCTGTGGGGACACATCAGTAGTACAGGAAGACCAGTTTGCCTCATTGATAGATCTATAAAGTAAGAGAAAGTGACCAACACTGTTGTTTTGCTCTAAGTACATTTGTCTAGTACAAAATGTTGCTATATATTTGAGCAAAACTGCAACTTCCCTCTTTGCATTGACTTTCATAAAGTCTATTTTTGAGTGGGTACTTAATAGAAATGGCTTAGCTAAAGCTAGTTAGATACAGAGGGAGAAGAAATGGACCCCAGAAGAATATTGTCAAGATCTAGATGAAGAAGGAAAGGCATGAGAAAGTGAAAAGTATCTGGGACCATGTTTGAAGAAACAAGCTATAAGGAGCCCTCAAAACACTCCTTTTGGTGGAGTGGACAGTGGTAAAAACCTGGTGGCAGATGTCACAGACAGCAAACCTGCCTCCTACAGAAGAAGGAAAGAAGAGTTTCTCACCTTCTTAGAGTGGGGAGATGATTAGATCAGCTGTTCAAAAAATAATCTGATCTTAGCCAAAGTTTTCCAAGAGTGCTAGAACAGATACATGCGAGTCATTGGACAGCTGTCAGGACTGCCACATCACAGGAATGTCACATACACACAATCACTGTTTGTTCAGAAAGACTGTATATGTTACTTTAAAATGTTTTCTTCCACCTCCTCCTTTTCTCTTTCTTCTCTACACCCCTGCCCCTTCTCTCTGGCATGTGTGTATATGCTTGCTTGTGCACTGGTAGAGCCTAATTGTCAACATGAAGCTTCTTCCTTAGTCACTTCTCCAGTTTATTCTTGAAACAGAAAGTTCACTGAACCTAGAGCTTGTTCTTTGACTAGAGTGACTGGCTAGCTATCTTCTGAGTTCCAGCCATCTTTGCTCCCCCATTACTAGGTGACAGATGTAGACCTCACTGTTTGCTTTTATGTGGATGTTGAGGTTTGGGACTCCGATCTTCCTGCTTGTGATGCAAGCCCTACCCAATAGTTATCTCCCCAGGACTCTCTTATCTATATTTCATCTTTGACAGTTACATTGAATCATCTTATATTAAGAAATACTATTGTATGCTTTACTCTAATTAGACATTTTTTCAAATGGAATTTGTAAAAAAAAATGCCAGCATTAAATAATTCAATCTGTTTGTATTTTGTGTTGTTTTATTCACAGCACACAAGGCCAAAAGTTGTCACATTTCAGAAATAAATGATTTCAAATATACTGCTATTTACAAGGAGAAGGAATTTATCTTATTTAGGTTTGAAAATACTTTATATAGATCTAAGAACTTCTTGAAGAGAAAATATGCAGTAATCATAATACAGGATGGACCCTACACCGTTTCTAGTCTCTCAAGGAAGTGCACACATATTCTCAAAGTGGAGATTTGAAACCATCCCAGATGTTCCACTTTATAAAGTTTCACTTTATGACTTCTCATTCTTTCTGTCACATATCCTTTAATCGAATTTATTTATTTTTAAATAATCTATCTTACTTCTTAAGTTTCCACATACAGTCTGACTATCTGACATTCAAAAGGATTAGTAGGCAACATAGTTCTCTACATTTATATGTGGAGAATAAGCTAAGCTACTGAAACCACCACATATAGGATATCACATCCCTTCTAACTAGTGTTCCTCAAGGTGTCAAATTCTACATGTTCTTGCCACTGTATCCATGGAACTTTGTCCTATGAACCTTTTATGTAAAGATATGTGTAACCCCTTATCTACTGTGACCCACATGATGGTCTCAGAAACACGGGAAATATCCTGCTTTACATCCACAGGAATATAAGAACTATCTTAGGCCTATATTCCACGGCTCAATGTCATGTGCTTTGATATAGCCTGTTTGGACCTATCTGAGGAAATACAACCTAGTCACCTTAAACTCTCAGACCTTGAAACAATTTCAAGCACATTACTCCTGGACCTCAAGCAAGTTTATCTGATTATCAAGAACATCTGTTTTGTTTACCTTTCTTGTTTCACTCATTTGCCCTGCCATTTTCAAGGCTACTTTTGACATCAGTTTCTCCGTAGGCAAACTGGCTCTCAAGTAATTTCGTATTCCACTGGTTGTGTTAATTATGTAAAGAGCTTTGGGCTTAGTCTTCAAGAGCAAGCCTTTTGATCTTCAGTTGCCCTTCCTTATCAATGTCAATGCACAAAATTAAGTAAATAAAAACCATTTCCCACAGACTAGCTGTGGCCTCCCAGCAACACTAGCGTGGCAAGGTGGAAAGCATCCTGTGACAATTACAAGTAGAGTAAAATAATAAATAAGTAAATACACAGCTGTAAATCTACTGCAAAAATATCTGTCATTACCTTAGGACTACTATAACCACTAATGCAAATGACAATGGGATATGTATAGAGAACTCCTGTGATGATTAGTGTTAACTGACATATACCTATACATGGAAAATTTAAATGTAAAATTACACATTTCTATTGATGTAACATTATCTGGGTTTGTCAACTTATTTAGAGGGTAGATTTATATTTGGTTCATGGTTTGAAATTTTCAGTCCCTAACCAGTTGTGTTGCTTTGGTGAGCTTGTGATGTCACAGTACGTTACAAGGAATAGATGGAGTATGAGAAGAAAGGTCTATTCAATTTATAGAGTGTGGCTCAAAGGTGAGTAGAGAGAATGGGACAGGGTATGGTTTCACTCTTCCTTTCAAAAAGCATTCCCCCCAATGCCTGAGCAATTTGCTACCAAGTTCTACCTGTTATTGTTTGCACCGGCTTCCCAAGTACTTAGTGCAAGGACCTCTAAAGAACACTGTAGATCCAAACTCTGTTGAGAATGAATCTCCATCTACTACACCAATTAATGATTTACAACTGATTGTGGTTAATGTGTATCTCTTTCACCCAATCTGTTTTTAGCCTGAAATTTGTCATTAATAAGTCAGTATAAATTATTAAGTATGCAAAGTTATCTGCAGATATGTCATAATTTAGTACAACCATAAAAACTAGAATCATGGTTATAATTAAAATAAAGGGAACAAAAGGAAGGAAAAAAGAAAGGAGGAGTAGAAGGAGAGAGGGAGAGGAAAAGGGAAAGGAGAGGAGGAAGGAAGAGAGGGAGGCCGGTGGGTTGGTCGGTTGTCAAGTAAGGAGAGAGAGGAAAAAAGGTTTAAAAAAGGAATGACAATGGGGAACATGTGGAGATAGAGAACAATTAGGAGAGAAAGAAAGAAAGAGAGCCAGTTGAGGTTCAGTGGATTTATCCACAGCACCAAGACTTTAATTAGAGAACTGAATGAATGTTCTTTGAGATACTCAAGTTCTGAGGCTATTTAGACCGGAGGAAAGAGCTTTGGACATGCATGTGGAAGACAGAAATATACAGGAGATAAAAACCTAAAATATTTGTTGATTGGGTGACTACTGTTGATGAGAAAATGTGCAAAGTATTAATCTAAATTTTTATTTTGTAGATATTAAACACTGAAGTGTTAACAAATGAGGAACACTGGAGGTGACAGGATTTGTATGGAGCTGTACAGACAGTTTTGACTCCATATTTCACTGAAGTGAGAAAGAAGCACCCAGAGCTGGGTCTTCAGCTCAGGGCAGTGAATGGCCAAAGTAGAGGTAGAAATGTTTAGCTTCTAGGGAACTACCAGTGATATGTGTGGAATAGATTGCAAAGTAGTGAAAGCAAAAACAGCAACAGACAAACCCTCCAATATAGCATCTTAAAGCTAATGTATGAGGAGGGAAGGCAGAGAGGAAAGGACCAACATCCAGAAGGAAAGATGATGAGTGACCAGAATGAAGGGAGCTAGAATTTCAAGTACAGCTTTTGAAAACCTGGTGTGTATTTTTTCAAAGGAGAAAAAGAAAGATGAGTAAGAAAAGGCATGGAGAGTTCATGAAAGATTAGAATAAGTAGGAAATGTTTTCTGGTAGATTTTCATGAGGATATATATTTGTAAATTTGTTTGTTCAAGTTTGGGAATTAAAGAATGTTGAATGTACAGTGCAATATGGCTTCATGTTAAAAAAAGAGAGCCAGGCTGGTGAAACAGCTCAGTGGATATGAGGGTTCATTGGTCAAGCATGAGAACCTATGCTTAGTTCCCTATAGTCATGTGGAAAAAGTCAAGGGTGGTTGGCTATCCCTGCCTGTAACTGTAACTCTGTAGTGGTCAGAGATAGGAGAATTGTTGGGTTTTTTTGATCACCAACATAGCTCTTGGTCTAGATAGAAACTCTCTCTGAAGGGATGAAAGGATATACCCACACAGGGTAGATGCTCCACAGATCATAAACTATCTCTTTATGATAGGTGTGTGTACATTTAGATTAGAATAGCAAATTCTAGTGTGCAGGGTTTTTGAGATTCCACTCAATATCACCATAGAAGGAGCTTGTGTTAAAGGCAGGTTCTAATACCTGGTCTGGATAGCTGGAAGGTATCATTTTCTCAATGACTATTTTAGGAAAATCTTCCTACTTTTGTCCTTTGCTTTTTCTATACTTTTAGAATCAATTAGTCCATTCCCCTACAGTTCTATTGGAGTTCTGGTTGCAACTGCATTGGTATACATATTAATACGAAAAGACTTGTCACATTTTATAGTAAGTATCAACAAACAAGACATCTCTCCACTTTTGGTTTGAACTTTATTGACTATTTTATCTAGAAGTATACATTTCTATATTTTTATTAACTTTATACTTTTGATGATCATAGAAAAAGAAACATTTTCTCAAATTACATTTGCTGAATTATACTGCTATAGTAAAATGAAATTGATTATATATATTGATCTCCAAGTTTACAACCACATTGACATACTCTTTTGCTAGTGCTAATAATTTTTAAATGTTCTGATTTCTATGTTGGCAACCATAACATCTGAGAACAATTTGTTTCCATTACATTTTACAGATTCTCATGTTTAAAAATCATATCCACTTACTCTACTTTGCAGAGCTCTTCCATCTAACCTAACATTGATAGGAAATGCTAATTACAAATACCATTGCTATTTTTATTTTAAAGAAAAGGCTTTAAGATATTTATTTTATAAGCAGCATTTTCCCACTGGTTTCCTTTTTGCTATGTCCCTCTGTTTATCATATTAAGATGTGTCTTTTACTTTTTATGTAATTACACAATTAAATCATCTATTTATTAATATTTTAATTTTCCTAATATTTGTTTTGATTTATTGAGATGTTCATATATTTATATTCTGTTTAATTCCTTTAGAAGAGAAGCCATCCTAATCATGTGTTCACTGACAAACTGTACCCTGCTTTGGGAACCACTGCCTTTGATTCACTGCTGTTAACAAGAATTTTAGTCTGAGGACACACCTGACAAGACCCTTTCCTTCATGGGGGAGGGGTAGACTGGAATTACCTGCTCTGTGCATATCTGTAAACTGGCTTTGGAGGTTCACATCTATAATCCTGGTACTCAAGAAGCTGAGGCAGGAGGATTATTGCAAGTTTGAGAACAATCTTAGGTGTACTGTGAGCCCTGTCTCAAAATGAAAATAGTAATTATGACCTATATAACAATGCCCAATTATTAATGCAAAGAGTCCCACATCCCTAGGGAACAGGTTTTCCATACAACATTCCTGCCTGGGATCCTTCTCTGACAGCTGGGTGCTGGAGGGAGGTAAACATGGTTTTTAAAAAGGGAAATGCCTATGGAATAAATGGTCAAGAGAGCAGTAAGAAGTATGTAAAGATTTGGAGGTAGCCTAAAGATCCAACTTCCCTTTTCCTAGATAGAAAAGTCATGGAGTTTCTCTAGGCCTAACCAAAATACTCTAGATCAGATTACTTCTTTTTGCCTCCCTTTTCAACTCCCAGCAGTGATATTTGGATAAATCCCTACTGAAAATTCTTTATGGAAATCCTTGTTTTCAGGGTGACTTTGGAGATAATTCTCAAGAAAAAAAATATTACTAGTAAAACTATATGGAATTTTGTGTGTTGATTCTGCACTCTCTGTTTTAACAAAAGTGTTTACTCAATATAGTAGTTTTCGGATTGAGTCTTTAGGATCATTTAAGAATAGAGTTATCACGAAATAAGGGTGTGTCAACTTCTTTTCTATCGTATTTGACTTAGTATGTTTCTTCTTGTCTTATTACCTTAGCTAAGATGGAATCTCAGGGTTGTTTGATTTGCATTTCCCTCACGACTAAGGATGTTGAACATTTCTTTAGGTGCTTTCAGCCATTCGGTATTCCTCAGTTGAGAATTCTTTGTTGAGCTCTGTACCCCATTTTTTAAGTAGGGTTATTTGATTCCCTGGAGTTTAACTTTTTGAGTTCTTTGTATATATTGGATATTAGCCCTCTATCAGATATAGGATTGGTAAAGATCTTTTCCCAATTTATTGGTTGTAGTTTTGTCCTATTGGCAATGTCCTTTGCCTTACAGAAGCTTTGCAATTTTATGAGGTCCCATTTGTTGATCCTTGATCTTAGAACATAAGCTATTGGTGTTGTTCTCATGAAATTTTACCCTGTGTCCATGTGTTCAAGGTTCTTCCCAATTTCTCTTCTATTAGTTTCAGATATCCTTCATCCACTTGGACTTGAGCTTTATACAAGGAGATAAGAATGGAGCAAATGGATCAATAATAATGGTGAATTGTATGCATGCTGCTAGAGAAGTAATCAACAGTGTTACCCAAATGTGAACCTTATACAATATATAAAGCCCTGACAAGGTGCATTCACTGGTGCAACAATGAGAGGAATATTATGAAAGTTAACAACTGCTTTATGCATGTATTTAAGATGTGCTGTGCACTTGGAATTTTGACTGGGACAAGATAATATAACTGTCTCAGTCACAGGTCATAGGAGAGAATTGAATGCTAACATGCATAGTACTAAACTATCCCCATAAGTCCTTATCTCTATATCTATAGATTAGTGTCTCTGTCACCTAACCCCCACTAGAAAAGTCTCTTTTTGCAATAGATAAGAGGTAATACACAGACATTCAGCTGGTCAATTGCTAGAAACTGGGTCAAAAAGTCAGTTTCCTTCAGAGGTATGGCCCTTGAGAAGCTAGCAGATGCTTCCTCACCCAAACACACAGAGGCAGCATTAAGTTAACTCAGTGGGTTGAAAATAAGATCACATGAATTTGGGAAGGAAAAATGATAAGGAGATAGAGAAGGAGCTAGGTGAAGAAATTAGGGGTGGATTTGATCAAGGTATATCATATACATGTATGAAATTTTCAAGCAATAAAAAGAAAATAAATAAGATTTTTAAATATCAAGAAAAAGAAAAGAAATATGAGCAAAAAACTATGTGGATGTGATATTTCCTGTTTGAAAAACAATTTGAACTAGTTCAATATAGTTTTAAATATTTAGTTATTCTACTTATACTAGGAGAGACTTGGTAATTTATTTTTTGTCATTTTTTTTCTATTATATATAACTTGCCAAGAGGAAAAATGCCGCATCATACATTGTTCTTCAACTCACATCCAAATCTTTTCTGATGCTTCTTTTGCTGTTCCTACGAAGATGACATTTATTCAGCTGCTTATTTTTCATTTCCTTGATCATTCCCAGCAGACAGTTGTCCCTTGTCCCAGACATTTTAACATATTTGTCTTTGGCTTTCTGATTAT
>NW_022196895.1:22706443-22790743 GCF_008632895.1 Mastomys coucha | reverse complement strand
TACACTCATCTTGATCCTCCTGCCTCATACATTTCAGTGCTAGAATCAAAGAACAGTCCTACAATGTCCAGATGCTGTTATCTATTTTTGCGTAAAATTCCCTAGAGATGCTTAGTGATGCACACCTCTAATCCAAATATTTAGAGGTTGTAGCAACAAAACTTCCATAAACTGAGGGCAGCAACTGCTTTCCAAGTCTGTAGTCAAACACACTAACAGGAAGGAAGAGGAGGCTAATGGGCAAAGAAAGGGATGAAAAAAACCCTTTTGTTATGTGCTTATAGTCATTTTTCTAATTTTAATGTTATTTATTTTTACCCTTGGCTGATTATGCATTTACGAGTATATTTTCTATAGTTTCTCTCCAATTTTTGATACAGAGTTTTGTTAGTGTTGTCTGTAAATATTTTAAATATCCATTATACTTTCTGCTTGGGACAGCTTAATCACAAGAAATTCACTTTAATATCTCTGTACAGAACCTGATTTTCTTGTCTGAGTTTTTACCTGGCTCATAAGTCATTTCAAACACTATATTGTAATTACTGAATATGCTAAATTTTTTACTATGCACTGAGATAATGTATTGAGGTCTAAGCTGAGCTCAGTTTTAAAATAGGTCTATGCACCCTTGAAAAACAAAAAACTATATTCTCCACTTGCTAGGCTGAATGCTGTTTACGCATACATTCAGTCAAGATGTGAGCAGGGTTGTTTATATTGACTCTATCTGTACTGCTCAGATTTTTTGCTGCTTGATCTATGGTGGTTAATATATTCACTTTTACATTTTTATGGTAGATTTATTCATCTTCCTTCACAGTTGTGTAAATTTTTATTTCATATATTTTAAATCTATAGAATCAGGTGCACACAAATTTAGAATTATTATGTCACTTTGGCAAACAGAAGTTCTGCTTTCGTAGCCCAGTTTGCCTCAGCACACTGTATTTGATGTGACATGAACATAACATATACATCTAGGGAAGCTGTGCTGGACTTCTCATGCATCTTTTTCTATCATTATCAACTTGATGGGTACATAATGATGCAGCCACACCATTACTATAGTACATGGCACTCATTATAATTAAACAGTCTTTGAGTTTTAATAAGAATGCTCTCTGACCTTATAAATAATTTAATAAGTGATGGACCAGGGTTTGTTTTAATTTTTAACATTTGAAACTTGTAATTCTTTTATTCTCTTTTATTGGTATTATGGTTGACTAATTTCCTGTGGTGATTTTATAGTAGATTTCCATCCTATGAAAAATAGATTTAGATTAAAATACGAAACACCTAATTACTTTTTTGAAATAAAACGTTCACAAAGCCAGATGCACACTTGTAACACCAGCACTTAGGAGGACTAGGAAGGAGAATGGCCATGAGTTTAAAACTAGCCTTGCTACCCACCTGTAATACCACATATAAGAAATATGAAACAGGAAAATTGCCATGTGTTCAAAATCATCCTTAGCTGAGGAGTTTTAAGACAATCTGGATTGTATAGGTAAAGTCCTGCTCAGAAAAAGCTAAGTAAGCAAGCAAGCAAGCAAGCAAGCAAGCAAGTAAATGGTAAAACAAATTTGAAATAAAAATTTTTATTCACTGTAAACACAACAGTTTTGATAGATTTGGTGGAATTTTGTTCTTCCTAAAGATTTTTAAAGTATACCATAATATTTACAGTTAAAAAAAAACCCAACCAACCAACCAAAAACAACAAAATTAATACAGAATCCCATTAAATGAATAAAACAAGGACTTCACCAAGACGATATGGTAATAGATGCTAAGTAAGTGGAAGTGCCCAGTATCATTATTCATATGAGTTTTCCCACAGAAACACATAAACAAATCACAAGACTCTAAGTATTTTCAACAGACACAAGTAAGAAACTGAATTCTCAGATACAGGTGAAAACAAGAGGCACTTTGTCATAAAACTTATGTTTTTCTCCTCTGTAGTCCAATGATTTATTCCTGATATTCATTTAAGAAAAAAAATAAAAGTATGAATGGAGACTGGCTGAAGAGAATGGGAGAGAAGGGCAGAGGGAGAAGAACAGGGAGAGCCTAGGTCTACTGCAGGAATGGCTGTCAAGACCCAGAGGCTGCATATGGGATGGGCTGAGGTCAATAGCTTTGGTAGGTTTAGCAGTACCTTAGGAAGATCAAATTCAAAGGGGAAGGAGTGTCCTTCTAGCCTACTTTGGCCTCTATCAAGTGTGATATCTGTAGGATTATGGCTTTACTGGGGAGTCACAAAGGATTGGAGGTAGACCAAGAGGAATTGGGCAAGGCAGATAGTACAAGAAACACTAGGACTACTTGGATTTATACAATGTATGATAGCAAACCCCAATAGCAAAGTTATTATTCCACAAACAAATCCATTAAACAGTATGAAAGGTGGCTCCCAAAAGCAAATGGGCATTATCTTGTTAGAACAAACAATGAGAAAACAGGTAAGAACTGTTAAAACCACTGCTATCTATATCATGTAATATAATAGGAAAATAAACTCAGTAGGTTCAAGAACCTAGCTGAATATTAGAATGTTCTTAGTTTCCTTCTCCTGTTGAATCAAGTCTGTACTAAGCTGAGAAATACAGTCTCCACTTTGGGCTCCCAATCCTGAGTATGTATCAGAAAGATAAAGAGGCCTTTTTAAAAAGATGCAGTTCATCCTTTTCCCCTTGTGTCCTAGATTGTGACTGATTAGGTATGGAGTTGGTAGCAAGATCATGAACATTTCTCAAGGACTTAAGGCATATTGACAAAGGACTCTGCAAAATATCCACTGGTTTACATATCACAGAACAATAGCTTCTTCAAAGGAAAATGATAAGTAAAATTTCCTGGATAGATAGAAAAGACACAGAAGATGAGGTGAGATTCAAAAATCTCCTTTTGTCCATATCCTTGGGTACACAATGATTTTTGATATAAAAGGATAAAAGATATATACCTGTAATTCTCCACATTAAACCCTGGAACCATGTACCTAAGAATAAGGAAAGGCCAAAGCATCGAATAAGTTCTTGCCTATCAGTGCTTCACCTATAATACCACCACAAGTTCTTTCACAGTCCCTTAAAACTACCTATGAGCAGAGAGTTTGAAAAGAATTGGATAGTCTTATGATAATTGGCTCCAAAACTTCTGACTGCAAATAGCCACAATTCAGTCAGACCAGAACACATATGAATGCTCCTCAATAAAAGGAGCAGGTTGTCACTGCCAGTACATCCTCTGCCACTACTGTAACAATAAAAAGATCCTGAACAATAACACCATGCAGATTGGGCTCTCTTCCTCCTTGACTCTCAGGACCTGGGCATCTCTAGAACCTCTGCCCACCACCTATGCATCTGCTAACACCCAGGGCCTCATTACCAACTTGTACTACATCATTCTTACAACTAGTAAGACATATGGGCAACTAAAGACAGCTACGATGAGGTATCTAAGAGAAATTTAATACACTGAGTACTGCTTAAAGATAAAGCAGAGCTAGTTCCAATTTTCTGAGGAACTGCCAGATTGATTTCCAGAGTGGTTGTACAAGTTTGCAATCCCACCTGTGGTAGAGGCATGTTCCCCTTTCTCCACATCCTTGCTAGCATGTATACTCACTTGAGATTTTTTTTATCTTAACCATTCTGATTGGTGTAAGGTTGGATCTCAGGGTCGATTTGATTTGCGTTTTCCTGATGATAAAGGATGTTGAGCATTTCTTTAAGTGCCTCTTTGCCATTTGAGATTACTATGTTGAGAATTTTCCATTATCTTTGTACCTCATTTTTAATTGAGTTATTTGGTTTCTTGGAGTCTAAGTTCTTGAATTCTTTATATATTTTGGATATTAGCTCTCTATCTAATATAGAGTTAGTGAAGATCTTTTCCCAATCTGTAGGTGCCATTTTATTTTATTCAAGGGTGCTCTTTTTTTGTTTTTTTTTTTTGTTGTTGCTGTTTTGTTTTTGGGGTGTTCTTTTTTATTTTTTGTTTTTATTTGTTTTGATTTTTGTTTTGGTTTGTTTCGATTTTTTGTTGTTTTTTCGAGACAGGATTTTTTTGTACAGCCATTGCTGTCTTGAAACTCACTCTGTAGAGTAGGACTGAGGTCTACAGGAGTCTGTAGACCTTGAACTCAGAAATCTGACTGCCTCTGCCTCCCAAGTGCTGGAATTAAAGGCGTATACCACCACTGCCTGGCACCATTTTATTTTATTGACAATGTCCTTTCCCTTTTAGAAGTTTTCAGTTTCATAAGGTTCCAGTTATCAACTGTTGATCTTAGAGCCTGAGCCAGAGCTATTCTGTTTAGGAAATTTTCCCCTGTGCCAATAGGTTTAAGGCTACTTCCCACTTACTATTCTATTAGATTCACTATAGCTATGGTTTTATGTGAAGGTCTTTGATACACTTGAACTTGAGCTTTATACAAAGTGAAAAACATGGATCAACTTGCATTCTTCTACATTCTGCAACCAGTTAGACCAGCATCATTTCTAGAAGATACTTTCTTGTTTTCAAAGTATGTTTTTGGCTTCCCTGTCAAAGATCAAGTGTCCATAGATATATGTAGGTTTATTTCTGGGTCTTTAATTCTATTCCATTAGTTGACCTGTCTTTGTACCAATATCATGTGTTTTTTATTACTATTGCTCTGTAGTACAGTTTGAGGTCAGGGATGTTGATTCCCCAAGATCTTTTATTGTTGAGAATTGTTTTCGCTATCCTGTGTTTTTGTTTTTCCATATGAAGTTGAAAATGGTTCTTTCCATGTCTGTGAAGATTTTGTTGAAATTTTGAGGAGGATTGCATTGAATCTATAGATTGCTTTTGATAGATTGCCATTTTTACTATGTTAATCCTACCAATCCGTGAGCATGGGAGACATTTCCATCTTCTTATGCCTTCTTCCATTTCTTTCTTCAGAGACTAGAAGTTCTTATCATACTGATCTTTCACTTGTTTTGTAGTGTTACACCAAAATATATTATATGATTTGTGACTACTGTGAGATAATTGTGCCAAAAAGGACATATTGTGAGTTAACTGATACCAGTGACGACATCACTGATAAGTGGATATTAGCCAAAAAGTACAGAATACCCATGATACAACTCACAGAAGATGAATAAGACAGAAGGCCCAAGTGTGGATACCTGAAAAAATTTAGAAAGGGAACAAAATAGTCAAAGGATGCAGAATGAGGGAACAAACTAGGTGGGAGATGGAAGGGGGAGGAGGAAAAGAGGGGGAAGTATCAGGTATGAGACAGAAGGGACCCACAGAGGACCAGAAGGATTAATCAAAATATGCAGTGCTGGGGGAATAGGAGGCTGGCAGAGTCTCTAGAAAGTCCCAGAGACCTGAGAAGTGAGAGGCTACCAGGACTCACGTAGATGACATTAGCCAAAAATGCCCAAAAGTGGGGAAATAGAATTGGAAGAGACCACCTCCAGTAGATAGACATAGCTCCCAGTTGAGGCAGGTGGCCATCCACCCATCTTCAAACTTTTTAACCTAGAATTGATCCTGTCTGAATGAAATGCAATGGCAAAAATGGATCAGAGACTGAAAGAAAGGCCATTCAGTGACGTGCCTAACTTGGGATCCATTCCAGGAGTGTACATCAAATCCCGAAACTATTACTGAAACAATATTGTGTATGCAGAGAGGAGCATGGCATGGATGTCCTCAGAGAGACTCTACCAGAAGCTGACTGAGACAAATGTAGATACTTCCAGTCAACCACTAGATTGAGGTCAGGGACCAATATGGAAGAGTTTAAGAGGGACTGAAGGAGCTAAATGGAATGGCAATCACAGAGAAGAACAACAGAGTCAACTAACCTAGACCTCTCAGAGCTTGCAGAAACCATGCAAAAAACAAAGGAGCATACATAGGTTGGTTCACTGCCCTGGGCAAATATGTAGTAGAAGACTGCCTTGTATGGCATCAGTGGGAGAAGATGAGCTTAATCCTGCGAAAACTTGATACTCTAGGGAAGAGCGATGTTGGTGGGGCTAAGGTAGAATGAGTTAGGGATGGGTGAGCAAATGGGGGAGCACCCTCTTAGATGTTGTGGGGGTGGAGTGAAGAAATAAGGAAAGGAAGGCCAGGAAAGGGGGGCAGCTTTTGGAATGTAAATAAATAAAATAATTTAATAAATATTTTCAAAAAGACAAGCTAGAGGTTGAATAAGTAGCTCAGCAGTTAAAAACATTTACCAGTCTTCTAGAGGACACGAGTTCAATTTCCAGCAAACACATGGTAGCTCTCAACTCCCAACCCCACTTCCTGGGTACCAGATACCACCATCTCACCACCAGAGAAGCACTAATCATTTCAGAAATACACTCATATATTTGCAGGTAAATATTTATACACATAAAACCAAATATCCTAAAATAGAGCATAAGTAAATAGATATGTTTAAAAGAAACAAACTCTTATGAGGTGCTCCAAAGACACAGGGAGGATAGTTAAAAATGCTACATTGCATTTTTCTTTTTTTATTAGATATTTTCTTTATTTATATTTTATATGATATATCTTTTCCTGTTTTCCCCTCTAAATACTCCCTATCCCCTCCTCCTTTTCACCAACCCACTCACTCCTGCCTGTTGGCCCTGGCATTCCTCCATATGGGGGCATAGAGCCTTCACAGGACCAAGGGCCTCTCCTCCCATTGATACCAACAAGGCCATCTTCTGCTACATATGCATGCAGCTGGAACCATGGGTCCCTCCATGTATACTCTTTTATTGGTGGTTTAGTCCATGGGAGCTCTGGAGGTACTGCTTGGTTTATATTGTTGTTTCTCCTATTGAGCTGCAGACCCCTTCAGCTCCTTGGGTCCTTTCTCTAGTTCCTCCACTGGGGACCCTGTGCTCATTCCAATGGTTGGCTGAGAGCACCCACGTTTGTATTTGTCAGGCACTGGTGGAGTCCCTCAGTAGGCAGCTATATCTGACTTCTGTCAGCAAGCAGTTTCTGGCATCCACAATACTATCTGGGTTTGGTGACTATATATGGGATGGATATGTAGATAGGGCAGTTTCTTTCCTTCAGTCTCTGCTCTTTGTCTCTGTAACTCCTCCCATGGGTACTTTGTTTCCCCTTCTAAGAAGGATTGAAGTATCCATACTTTGGTCTTCCTTCTTCAGCTTCATGTGATTTGTATCTTGGGCATTCCAAACTTCAGGACTAATATCCACTTATCAGTGAGTGCTTACCATGTGTGTTCTTTTGTGGTTGGATACATCACTCAGGATGATATTTTCTAGTTCCATCTAGTTCCATCTAGTTTCTAGCTCCATATGCCTAAGTATTTCATTAATTCATTGCTTTTAATACCTGAGTAGTAGTCCATTGTATAAATGTACCACATTTTTTGTATCCATTCTTCTGTTGAGGGACATCTGGGTTCTTTCCAGCTTCTGGCTTTTATAAATAAGGCTGCTATGAACATAGTGGAGCATGTTACCTTAAGACATGTTGGATCATCTTCTGGGTATATGCCCAGGAGTGGTATTGCTAGGTCCTCAGGTAGTATTATGTCCAATTTTCTGAGGAAACACGAAAAAGATTTCCAGAGTGGTTGTACGAGCTTGCAATCTCACCAGCAATGGAGGAGTGTTCCCTTTTCTCCATATCCTCATCAGCATCTGCTGTCACATAAGTTTTTCATCTTAGCCATTCAGACAGGTGTGAGGAAGAATCTCAGGGTTGTTTTGATATTTATTTCCCTGATGACTGAGGATGTTGAACATTTTTTAAGTGATTCTCAGCCATTCAGTATTCCTCTGTTGAGAGTTCTTTGTTTAACTCTGTACCCCATTTTTAATAAGGTTGTTTGGTTCTCTGGAGTCTAACTTCTTGAGTTCTTTGTATATATTGGATATTAGCCCTCTATCACATGTAGAGTTGGTAAAGATCTTTTCCCAATTTGTTTGTTGCCTTTTTGTCCTGTTAACAGTGCCCTTTGCATTACAGAAGCTTTGTAATATTATGAGGTCCCAATTGTTGATCCTTGATCTTAGCGCATATACTATTGATGTTCTGCACAGGAAATTTTCCCCTGTGACCGTGTCCTTGAGGCTCTTCCCCACTTTCTTTTCTATTAGTTTCAGTGCATTTGGTTTTATATGGAGGTCCTTGATCCACTTGGACTTGGGTTTTATACAAGGAGATAAGAATGGGTCTATTTGCACTCTTCTGCATGCTGACCTCCAGTTGAACCAGCACCATCTGTGGAAAAATGCTGTCTTTATTCAACTGGGCCTTTTTAACTCCTTTGTCAAAGATCAAGTGACCATAGGTGTGTGGGTTTATTTCTGGGTCTTCAGTTCTATACCATTGATCTACCTGCCTGTCACTGCATCAATACCTTGAAGATTTTACTCACAATTGTTCTGTAGTACAGCTTGAGGTAGAGATGGTAATTCCACCAGAAGTTCTTTTATTGTTGAGAATAGTTTTGGATATCTTAGGATTTTTGTTATTCTAGATGAATTTGCAAATTGCTCTTTCTAACTCTATGAAGAATTGAGTTGGAATTTTGATAGGGATTGCATTGAATCTGTATATTGCTTTCAGCAAGATGGCCATTTTTACTATTTTAATCCTGGCAATTAATGAGCATGGGAGATCTTTCCGTCTTCTGAGATCCTTTTCAATTTCTTTCTTCAGAGACTTTAAGGTTTTGTCATATAGATCTTTCACTTGCTTAGTCATACCAAGTTATTTTATATTATTTGTGACTATTGTGAAGGGTGTTGTTTCCCTAATTTCTTTTCAGCCTTTTTATCCTTTGAGTACAGGAAGGCCATTGATTTGTTTGAGTTAATTTTATATACAGCTACTTTGCTGAAGTTGTTTAGGAGTTCTCTGGTGGAATTTTAGGGATCACTTAAGTATACTATCATATCATCTGCAAATAGTAACATTTTGACCTCTTCCTTTACAATTTGTATCACTTTTACTTCCTTTTGTTATCTAATTGCTCTGGTTAGGACTCTAGTACTATATTGAATAGGTAGGGAGTTGACAGCCTTTTCTAGTCTCTGATTTTGTACGATTGCTTCAAGTTTCTCTCCCTTTTGTTTGACTTTGGCTACTGGTTTGCTGTATATTCCTTTTACTATGGATAGGTATGGGCCTTGAATTTCTGATCTTTCCAAGACTTTTATTATGAAGGAGTGTTGGATTTTGTCAAATGCTTTTCAGTATCTAATGAAGGGATTATATGTTTTTTTCATTGAGTTTATTTATATAGTGAATTAATGCATTGATGGATTTCGGTATATTGATGTATCCCTGCATCTCTGGGATGAAGCCTACTTGATCATGATGGATGATCGTTTTGATGTGTTCTTGGATTTAGTTTGTGAGAATTTTATTGAGTATTTTTGCATCGAAATTGGTCTGAAGTTCTCTTTCTTTGTTGGATCTTTGTGTGGTTTAGGAATTAGAGTAGTTGTGGCTTCATAGAATGAGTTGGGTAGAGTTCCTTCTGTTTCTATTTTGTGGAGTAGTTCAAGGAGTGTTGGAATTAGGTCTTCTTTGAAGTTCTGATAGAATTCTGCACTAAACCCATCTGGTCCTGGGCTTTTATTAGTTGGGAGACTAATAATGACTGTTTCTATTTCTTTAGGAGATATAGGACTGTGTAGATCATTTATCCGATCCTGATTTAGCTTTGGTACCTAGTATCTATCTAGAAAATTGTATATGTCATCCATATCTTTTGTAGTAGGATCTGGTGCTTTTTTGGATTTCCTTGGTTTCTGTTACATCTCCCTTTTCATTTCTGATTTTGTTAATTTTGGTACTGTCTCTGTGCCCTCTAGTTAGTTTGGATGAGGGTTTATCTATCTTGTTAATTATCTCAAAGAACCAGTTCCTGGTTTGGTTGATTCTTTGTATGGTTCTTTTTTATTCTACTTGGTTGATTTCAGCCCTGAGTTTGGTTATTTCCTGCCTTGTACTCCTCTGTGGTGTATTTGCCTTTTTTTATTGTTGTTCTAGAGCTTTCAGGTGTGCTGTTAAACTGCTAGTGTATGTCCCCTCCAGGTTCTTTTTGGAAGCAATCAGAGCTATGAGTTTTCCTCTTAGCACTGCTTTCATTGTGACCCGTAAGTTTGTGTTTTATCTTCTTTTTCATTACATTCTAAAAAGTCTTTAATCTATTTCTTTATTTCTTCCTTGACCAAGTTATCATTGAGTAGAGAGTTGTTCAGCTTCCATGTGTATGTGGGCTTTCTATTGTTTTTGTTGCTATTGAAGATCAAGCCTTGCTGGGCATTGGTGGCACATGCCTTTAATCCCAGCACTTGAGAGGTAGAGACAGGCGGATTTCTGAGTTCGAGGTCAGCCTTGTCTACAGAGTGAGTTCCAGGATAGCCAGGGCTATACAGAAATCCCTGTCTCGAAAAACAACAAAAACAACAACAACAACAACAACAACAAAGATCAGCCTTTATCTATAGTGATCTGATAAGAGTAATGGGATTATTCCAATCTTCTTATATCTGTTGAGGTCTGATTTGCCACTCATTATATGGTCAGTTTTGGAGAAGGTACCATGGGGTGCTGAGAAGAAGGTATATTCTTCTGATTTAGGATGAAATGTTCTATAGATATCTTTTAAATCCATTTAGCCCAAAACTTCTGTTAGTTTCACTGTGTCTCTGCTGAGTTTGTGTTTCCCTGATCTGTCTATTGATGAGAGTGGGGTGTTGAATTCCCACAATTATTGTATAAGATGCAATGTGTGCTTTTAGCCTTAGTAAAGTTTCTTTTGAGAATGTGGAAGCCCTTGCATTTGGAGTATAGATGTTCAGAATTGAGAGTTCTTGGTAGATTTTTCCTTTGATGTGTATGAAGTGTCCATCTATTATCCTTTGTAGGGCTGGATTTGTGGAAAAATATTGCATAATATTGGTTTTGTCATGGAATATCTTGTTTTCTCCATCTATGGTAATTGAGAGTTTTGCTGGGTATAGTAGTATAGTAGTCTAGGTTGGGATTTGTGTTCTCTTAGGATCTGTATGAGATCCTCCCAGGATCTTCTAGCTTTCATAGTCTCTGGTGAGAAGTCTGGTGTAATTCTGATAGGCCTGTCTTTGTATGTTATGTGAGCTTTTTCCCTTACTGCTTTTAATATTCTTCCTTTGTTTAGTGCATTTGGTGTTTTGATTATTATGTGACAAGAGTAATTTCTTTTCTGGTCCAGTTTATTTGAAGTTCTGTAGGCTTCTTGTATGTTCATGGGCATCTCTTTCTTTAGGTTAAAGAAGTTTTCTCCTATAATTTTGTTGGAGATATTTACTGGCACTTTAAGTGGGGAATCTTCACTTTTTTCTATACCTATTATACTTAGGTTTGGTCTTCTCATTGTGTCCTGGATTTTCTGAATGCTTTTGGTTAGGAGCTTTTTGTGTTTTGCATTTTCTTTGACTGTTGTGTCAATGTTTTCTATGGTATCTTCTGCACCTAAGATTCTCTCTTCTATTTCTTGCATTCTGTTAGTAATGCTTGCTTTCATTTATGACTCATGGTCTCTTTCCTAGGTCTTTCATCTCCAGTGTTGTCTTCTTTTGTGATTTCTTTATTGTTTTATTTCTATTTTTAGAACCTGGAAGGGTTTTTGTTCAATTCCTTCACCTGTTTGGCTGTGTTTTCCTGTAATTCTTTAAGGGTTTCTGTTTTTCCTCTTTAAGGTCTTTGTACTGGCTAGTTTTGTGTGACAACTTGACACAGGCTGGAGTTATCACAGAGAAGGGAGCTCAGTTGGGGAAGTGCCTCCATGAGATCCAGCTGTGGGGCATTTTCTCAATTAGTGATCAAGAGGGTAGGGCCCCTTGTGGGTAGTGCCATCCCTGCCCTGGAAGTCTTGGTTTCTATAAGTGAGCAGGCTGAGCAAGCCTGGGGAAGTAAGCCAGTAAGGAAAAGCTCTCCATGGCCTCTTCGTCAGCTCCTGCTTCCTGACCTGCTTGAGTTCCAGTCCTGACTTCCTCTGGTGATCAACAGCAATGTGGAAGTAAGCTAAATAAACCCTTTCCTCCCCAACTTGCTTCTTGGTCATAATGTTTGTGCAGAAATAGAAACCCTGACTAAGACAGTCTTCTACCTGTTTACCTGTATTCTCTTTTATTGCTTTAAGAGAGTTATTTATTCCATCTTAAATTCCTCTACTATCATCATGAGATATGATCTTAAATAAATCTTGCTTTTCTGGTGTGTTGGGGAAATCAGGGTTCACTGTGGTGAGTGAACTGGGTTCTAATGATGCCAAGTAGTCTTGGTTTCTGTTGCTTATGTTTTTTGAGCTATCTTTTTGCCATCTCGTTATCTCTAGTATTAGCTGTCTTATTGTCTCTGACTTGGACTGTCCCTTCTGTAAGCCTGTGTGTCAGTACTCCTTGGAGATCAGTTCTCTCAGGGAGGAATTTAGATATGGAGAGCTGTGGTACAGCCTCAGCTTGGAGGTGCAGACAGAGACCAGAAGGATCCTGTTCCCAGATGATCCTTGGTTTCTGTGTCCTGATGGCTCTGTGAGTGTCCCTCTTGCGCCAGGAATTTGAAAAGAAGTGGTGGTCTTCCCTGTGCTCACAGGTATGTAGGCAGTCCTGGGAGACCAGCTTTCTCCTGGCAGTATTTGTGTATGTAGCTCTGTGGCACAGAATCAACTCTGGGTACCGATGGAACTGGAAGACTCTTGTCCCAGGCAGCCACTCTGTTCCTGTGTCCTGAATGTTCCGGGCAGATTCCTCTGAGCAGTAGTGATGGTCCCTACCTGCACTCACAGGCCTGTCTGCATTCCTGGGAGGCTAACTCTTTCCTGGTGCTATTTGGGTATGGAGACATTTTTCTATACTTCCACATTTGTTAGCTTTCACATATTTTTGCCTTAATTTAATTGCTTAAAACTCACGAATGGAAAATCTATTTTGATTATTAGCAACATTTTCTATTATTTCTTCAGTACCTAGAGACTCAATTTATCCATTTGAAGTCAGAAAGTTCTAAGGATCAAATCATGGTCTCATCTTCTTTGTTGGTTATGTGACAGAACCCCTTCAAGATTCAGGTTCTTCCTCCCAAAAAGTAAGTATAGAAACTGACCCTCTTGTGATCCACACAAGAGGTGTTTATGTTTTTAATATTTGTTTTCCTGATACGAGCCACATGTGAAGCCCTCAACAAGTCTGGAGCTCTGTATTTGAGCAGTTTTGACTGCTTGGATTTTGATTGGCTGATTTGGGGGCTCTATGCGTAAATGTTACTCTTCAAATACCCTGCTCCATTACTTATTTCACTGGGTGTTTTTGCACGTGTCTATCATTCCCTCTTAAGGGTTGGTTCAGGCAGGTCAGGAGTCCAAAGCCAGTCTTTCCTACAGGCTACTTGTTTATAAACACCCCAAATGGCAAAATTCACAAGTCTATGCACAGAAGAAGACAGTCTAATTTACTTATTTATACATATTCCAAGTATAAACAAAGACAGGCTTTAGAAAAAGAAAAAGCCCTTTGCCAACTCCTTCATTTCTTGTTTTGCAGGGATCTCTCCTCTCCCTCCAGCCACCACCAAGCATATCTCATCAGCAGGCCCATGTGTGACAGTGATGAAAGGGTCGTGTGGGAACAGAAGAGCAAGGTAATAAATCAAAGCTTAGAAGGGAGCACCAGGCCAACAGGAAGTGGATGATGCTATTGTAAACTATCAACTTGACAGACTCTAGGAACATGGCAGAACATCTCACTTAACATGCTTAATGATGCCAGAATGGACAAACCTGGCTTTAGGACTGCTGGAGAAGCCTGAGTCCCCAGGGCAGGGCAACTGGTGGGGAAGGAGGAAGGTAATTGCTGCTGTGCTAGACAGAGAGAGCTCTGACATTCACTCTGCAGTGTTCTGTTTATGTGATGGTGTAGTTCGTGTTCTTCTTCCTGCTTTTCCAGGTCAAAAGCTTCCGGAATAAAGAAAGAGTCTAGAGTACTGAAAAGTCTCTAGCTGTGGTTAAATGTAAGAACCTGATCCAAGGCCATGGTGCCCATATCTCCCTTGCTGCAAAATGATTAAAGGAGCATTTGGTAGAGGTTAGTCTCTTAAACTGATTCATCCCAGAAAGTCAGGAAAGCAAAGAATTCTTCAAGAGTTGAGAATCCATCTTATTCTTACAGGAAAGGAAACTAGAATTAAGGTCAAGTAAATAGCTTGTAGTTAGCATGGACTAGTACAAGGTAGGTAGTTTAAGAAATCAGCTTCCATAGACTACCTTGCAGTCACAAGACACTGCATGAGGTAGGCTCAGTTATTCTTCCTACATTTACTTCTTTGTTTCTCTACCTGCAATGCTCAAACTGAAATTGTAAAGGTAGACTACACTCTGAGTAAAAAATTCAAGAAAGAGCTCAATTGGTACCATTATGTTGGTCCATGATGGCCCTGGTTCAATCCCTAGAATAAACCAAGCAGTGTGGTTTATTCTCAGGGCCTCTAATCTCAGGACTGGGGAAGTAAAGTCACTTTCACCTGTAACTGCAATTCCATGGTATCCAAGATCTCTCTTCAGGACTCCATGGTAATCTGTATGCATATATACATACATACACACACTCAGTTAAGTTCAGCCTCAACTACACAGCAATTCTGACAGCTTGGGGTATATGAGACCCATCCTAAGATATGAAAGCAAACAATAAAGGCAGTTATTATGATTGACTTCTTCAAAATAACAGTGTAACCTAGGACAAAGCATGGATCTTGGGCCTTAAGTTTCTTCCTTTCAAAATTGAAGATTGTTATACATGACTCAAAGGTCTTTAATAGATATCACATTCTTTGTGATGTCTTCTGTGAAAAGTATTCTCCTTTAAGCACTGAATGAGATCCATCTATTTAACACAAAATGTGAAGTCATACAGGAAGAATGGGCCTACGATGGTATAAGTTCTCAACTCCTGACAACTTTGGAATAAGTGTGTTGATGTTAAATTTGGTAGAACTGCCTTTCCATGGAAAACAAAAATGTAATGTTTTAATTGAACTATAAAACTTGTAATTATCTTTGATGACAAGGAATGCAGAGTTCCTCAGCAGTGGGCTCTGACAGCATCAGTTTTCATCAGCAGACAAACCTCAGAAGAAAGAGCCATTTCCATTATACCCGGGTAGTACTAAAGCCCATGTGCACCTTAAGGGCCCTGCAGTGCATGAAGAAAAATCTCTCTTGTATGCTAAAAATATAAAGGGGGGAAGCATGAAGGTTCACATTCCAAGGTCTAGGTCAGCCCAGGAGTCTAGAAACTCCAGGCAACTGCACAGAAAGGTTGAGTCGTAGCAGAACAGGGTGTTCTCTGGCAGAGTCTCCTCTCCACTTGCAAAGGTCATCTGCATTGTTTGGATTTCATGGTCACTAGGATGCTTTATGGACTGTTCAATTTACATAATTAGAAATATATGACATTTACCCTCAGAGTTATGGGGGATGGTTAAGCCCATTCCTTTCCCATCACTTTCATTGGCTAATTTAGCTACTGTAGCTATTAACTATTAAATCTATTTTTCAGAGACTTTGGATGCTGAGAACAGAGGATGCATAGTTCTCACAGTCTGGTTCACCAGGAGGGACATGAAGTATGTTTCTGGACCCTCAGATATTTGACTTCATACTTACAGGGGTTGGAGTAACCAAGATCAAGATACAGGTAAACTCAGAGTCTCGTCACGCCTTATGTTCTGGTTGACAGTATCTTTTGCTCAGATTACCTATGGTGGAAAGAAAGAAGCATCAATCAGAAACCTCTCCATATAGAGGCACTCATTCCTTTCCTGTGCACCTTATAGAAACCTTATAGTGTGATGCTTCCTGACAGCATGACACTGTCTTTAGCATGTAGATTTGGGCACTCAGACATTTAGTCCACAGCTACTGGGAGAAGCTCTGACAATTTGTGCCATCTGCACTGCTGGTGCTACAGGGTAGAGGTCCTGACAATCTCCAGCCCTAGATCCTGAGTTTGCCTATTTGTTGACATACTAACCCCTGTAAACAGGAGGTCAACTATCTGAGGCTTTTAAGCCATGCATATTTTTTTCTTGTTCATTTTCTTTTAACAACAACATAAAATGAGATGACAATCCAAACAAAGGGTTAAAATTCAGAGAAGAAAGCTGTGGTGGCTTATACTTTAGAACATCAGGCCAGTTGTGGCCCTCAGAGGAAAAACTCTCAAATGGTAGGTATGTGGACACATGGTCTCCTCCACCATCCCTATCTTCATGATTTGATGACTTTCTTTCCTATGGACACTTCCTGGGCATTTTCTCATCATCTCTTGGACACCCTCAGAGCTATTTTTATTTATCTGCTTATTTGTTTGTTTATCGTCTGAGTCCTCCTCAAGCTCACTGGTTATCAGGACAAAATTGGTGCTCAAGAGATGACTGCTGATTGAGGGATTAGCCTGAAGGATCTGATTGTTTGACTGATTTAAAATAACATGTCTAAATCCAGTTTATCATGAATTCTTACAGAAACTTAGGAGAAAAGCTATTTTGTCATCTAGTCTGAGATATGTGAGAAATTTGTTAGGCCCTCTTGTCAGAATATTTTCAATGAGCATTTTATTATACAACAAATTTTCTTGGAGACCCCATTCCTACTGCTCACAGCTCTCAGTTGCCTTCCAATTTTAGCCCAAGCTGCGCCCCCACAAGCGTCTGCACGGATTTTACTTCCCATCCCCGGAGAGCCCCCTCCTCAACCCAATCATACTCATATTTTTTTCCAGAACGTAAAATATAGAAACAAGCATCTGTTTGGACAAAATCAGTTTTCACTTGTGAAAGTGGATGCTTTCTAAAATCCCATGCAAGAAGAAAAATGTCAGAGAATGAACCCAGCTGTTGGAAAGAAAGAGAATTAATACACCATTCCACTCTGTATGACTCAGGGAAGAGCTCTGCTGAAGATAAAGTGGGCAGGTTGAGTTCTGACTTCTGTTGGTCACCAGGTTTCAGCATCTCTAGCTTGCTTTCAGACTTAGAACCCAGTAGGCTTAATCTTTGTCCACATGAATAGAAAATGTTAGTCATGCTTAGTGCTTGAAGCAAATATGCAGGATCAAGCACACACATGCACACACACGTACACACACACATGCACACACACACACACACACACACACACACACACACACACAATTCCTCTTCCCTTGTTTTCACAAAATGATTTTCTCCAAGGTATCTTTTTATTGACTTCAAAAGAAAAAAAAAATTGATCCTAACCCCAATTTCCAGATAGCAATGCTTTGAGAAGCTCCTTACTCAGTTTAATGTGATTGTATATAATTCACACAAAGAATGCCATGTGATTATGTTCTGGAGTTCTGTCATTATGTTCATGCACCCAAACTCCTAAACATTCACTAGTATTGGAGGTCCTAGGATACAGCTCTTACATGAAGCTTGAATTGTCTTATCTTCTATTAGAAATTACTGGCGTAAGGTCTCCAGTGCCTGGTAATTATATTCAATGAAATTTTATGGAGTACTTCTTCACATATGATAGTACAAAGTGAGTCAGAAAAGATGTTATCTATAATGGGCACCTGCAGTCTGGAAATATAAATAGGAAATTTCATAGGCATTAATAACTATTGGGAAAAATGGTGTACCGGGGATAGTTGGAGCAGTGGCAGAGCATGTACCAATTTCTGAGATTCTAAATTCTTTATGTGCTTTTTCACTCTCCATGGCATCAATTCGAGCACCCTCCCATGGGAGAATCTCAATACATGTCGAATAAATAGTCACATTTTTGAAAGTCTAGGCATCTTCTGCCAAAGCTGTTAATTATTCTACAAACTTTGAATTTACAAAACTAGACTCTGAAGTCTGAAGAAACTGGTCTTCAAATGTCTCTGAATATTTTCAGATTTGTTTTCACAAGTGATTTTAGAGATAAATTATGCTGTTTCCCAGCACGCGTTCCATTTCTTCAGCAAGTCTAGAGCAGAAGTTGAATGATAGGAACGAAGGAGTGAACTTTAAGAATCTCTCTTTGTCAAAGTTACTGGACTTATATTTCACTGACTTCACATATGCTGAGGCCATATCTTTCCCCTACCAACTGCCTTTCTTCTGGGTAAGTCAACAGAACTCTCCCAGCCATAAACAAAGTTTTGAAACAATTGAGATGTTTCAAGTTTGGATCTGAAGGAGTTTTTACACATTAACAGTGTCTTCAGTTCACAGAGAGAAGTGATCTACAAAGCATAGCAGTCCATTTTATCTAACCAGACATGGCTTGGAATATTCTGAGATACATGCATGATTACTAACTAGATATAGGAAGATTCCTAAGAGACATGGAGTTCAGGTGGAAGCTGGAAACTGGAGTTACAAAGTATCTGGGTTTTCTTTCCTTCTTTTGTGAAATAGCCTAATAAAAGCAACTCAACAGAGAGTGGGTTTATCTGGCTTACATTTCCACGTCAAAGTCCATCACTGCAAGGAAATCAAAGCATTGAAAACTTGAAGCAGCTAGTCACATCTGCAGCAAAAAGCAGGGTTGAATAAATTAGTTCAAGTGTGCTAGTACACAAATACCTCTCAGCCTTTCACTGAGACTAGAGCTCAGTTCTGTATTTGGTTCAGCCCACAATCACGGTGGGTTTCCCCATCTCAGTTGATCCAGTTACTGAACTCCCTCCCAGATATGTCCAAGAGCCAAACTAATTTTCATAATACTTCACTGAGACTCCCTTGCCAGATGAATCTCTATTGTGATGTGTTGACAACTGAAGTTCAAAAACCAGCAAGCAGTGTTTCATGGAAGGGCTTTGAGATGGGAAAGGAGAGCAGGAGGAAATGATATAATTATTTTCTAATCTCCAAAATAAAAGAAAATTAAAAAATAGCCATCACACAGTTGATATAGGAAAGAATGTTAGATAATACTGAAAATCAAACTAAGAATGAAAACAGCATGGTCCAAGGTCAGTGAGGCAGGGTAAGTTTTCATATATTTTGAAAGGCACCTCTTCATTCTAGGAGGAAAAAAATCTCACTATCTCCAATACCTTTTCTACTGATTCTCTGCTTATTCCCCAGTGATTTATCAGTGTGCCTTAAGCCAATATTGAACTTTCCAATACTCATGTATTTCTATGTTGTTTTTTCTCCTTCTATTAAGTAGCATACTAATCTCCACTTTACATTTATTTCCTACAAAAGCCAATAACAGTGCAATTGTGATAATATTTGCATGGAAGGGTCTTTTTGTTCCCCTTGGACTTTGTTATCATTATTGCCTGTATATTTATATATATTGCACTAAAATTTAATTATTGTTTCAGAACCCACTCTAAATTGAAATTATAAGTGTATCTCAAGGGCAGGGCAGTAATGCCTTTTTACATTATTAAGACTTACATTACTATGCATTCTAAGTACTCAGTACTCTTGATAATTAGCGAAAGGAGAACACCAAAGACCACTATGTGGGTAGGCATCTTTTTCTAGGTTCTTTTCACTCACTTAATGCTTTCTCTTCTGATTTCGTTTCAAATCCCTCACTGGAGTTTCACTACACACACATACACACACACACACACACACACACACACACACACACACACACACACTCACAAATCATTTAAGCTCTCCTGTCTTCAGAAGAATTATTTGCAAATACTAGTTATTTACCCTGCTGAATGTAACTGAAGGCCTAAGTCTTGGAGGTAAAGTTATAAATTTTGACTAATTACATCAGATTTTTTTTTCGTTCAGGTTTCTACATACAGTAATGTGGGCCAAAGAGTACAATCTTTTGATGCAAATACAAACTGAGAAGATACCCGAGGAAATGGACTAGGACAGGAGGAAGGTGCAATGCCAAAAAGAAGACAGCCTTGCCCCATGAAGTATTAGATCGAGGCAATGCTGTCCCTTTGAGCATCTGTATCCGTATCCCAGCTGAAGGCTATTCTACTTAAACAGTCTTCCAGAGCACAGATCATTGCTCAGATTCATGTGGACTGAGTTTGGACATAAATCATCCCTTGGAATTCTAATACCTTCTCACTCTTGAAAGGCTCCTGTGATCACAGTCAGGAGAGACTTGTGACAGTGGATGTGAATGAGCAGCAGAGCCCAGGGGCATTGGAGTTCAACTGAGGGAAGGAAGTTTGCAGGCAAAGACTTGGAGTCAGAACTTACTTTCTAATGCAGGCAGCTGACTGTGGACACCAGTGTCCCATGCCAAGGCAGCATTTAAATACCAAGATATGAGACATATCACTGCACAGGCGAGATGCCTGGCACCCACAATATCTCCAGATGGCTGGATGTGCAGAAATAGCCTTTGGGATCAAACTCAATGTGGTGAAGACCAAACTTATGATCTGTCCCTTGAGGCTTTGCTGTAGAATAATTCCCCTCTGCTGCTTAGAGACACAACCCACAGTCTGCTATAGTGCAGCTGAAGAGAAGAAATTGCCTTCCTTATCAACAAAACAAACATGTAGTGAGATCCTCCCACTGGGAGGCACAGCACTAATCATTTGAGATATAAAGGTACATGCATGATCCACACCTTCCATTCTGGTACAGGATGGATGGAAGAGAAGCTCAACAAAACTTAAGCTTCTTGATGGCTCTGCATAGTAATGACATATAATTTATGCACTGTGAAAGCAATAAAGAAATTCAAAACAAGAGGCTGTATCTGAATTCTGCAATGAAACTTCCAAAAGACAAACATTACAGATAGGAACACCAGAAGTTATCACTTAGCACAGGAAATCCTCTCTCTTCCTTTCTAACCTACCTTCTCTCTCCCTCTCTAGTCTACCTTCTCTCTCCCTCTCTAGTCTACCTTTGTACTTTCTCTCTCTCTCTCTCTCTCTCTCTCTCTCTCTCTCTCCTTCTCTCTTTCTCTGTTTGTGTGTGTCTGTGTATATGTTGTATGTGAACTGGTATGTTCTATTTTTGGGGGGAATAGTATTATTAATATTAGTTCCACAGAGCTGTGTACAATTCAAATACATCCAACAAGTCTGAAAAATTAACATTTCACTTTATTTAATATTAAATATATTCATTGTGTTTACTTAATATTCAATATTTATTTAATTATAATTAATTGTGTGAATAGTTTGGGACTTTATTATAAATATGTATTTCTATTTCTTGTTTGAGAATTTCATAATATATAAATGCATTTTGATCAAATCTGTATTATACTCTGTCCCTTCCATTGCCTCCTATGCTATGCCTGCCAACCACCTCACACTCCCTATTTAATGTGCTTTTTAAAAAATTAAGACACTGAATTCATTTAGTGCCACCAATGTGTGTTTGAATATAGGGCCATCCACTAGAGTATGGGCAACTTACAAGAGACTACATCCCTGAAGCACATTGACTCTCCTTCAGCATCTACCCACTGTTAATTTATCCTCCATAAGGGTGGGATTTCATGAGTCCCTCTCCTTATTGCTGAAATTCTGTCATGATCTTGTGCAGGTCTTTTATATATATTTATACCACTGTGTTGCCCTCATTACATATACCTCCTGACTCACCTCAAAACCACAACTAGCCTTGAACTCAGCCACAATACTTGTATCTTACCCTCTCAAGAATATGGATAACAGGTATGCACCAACCAACATACATTTTATATAATTTACCTAACCATGAGAGGCTGGCATATTGCGTATTATACTATGCAGTCCTTAAAGATCTAACACTGGTTCAATAAACAAAAACTCATGACCTAGATGAGATTTCAAGGTGAGAACTGATTTAGAGATTTTGTTAATTGTCTAGTTCAGAGAGATGTTGACTCCACATGAGTTCTAACATAAAATAAAAGCCTTGCTTTCATTATTTTGGACAAGTGTGTTCACTATTAATGACCCAGACATAAAGATAAGAAAGAAAGAAAGAAAGAAAGAAAGAAAGAAAGAAAGAAAGAAAGAAAGGAAGGAAGAAAGGAAGAAAGGAAGAAAGAAGGGAGAGAAGATAGAGAGAGGTAGAGAGAAAGAAAAAGAAAGAAAGAAAGAAAGAAAGAAAGAAAGAAAGAAAGAGAGAGAGAAAGAGGAAGAAAAACAAGAAAGCAAGCAATCTAGGCTTCTGAACTTGTATGCTTCATAAAGAAAAGCTCTTCTTCAAGTTTATTATCATATGCCCAAAACATATCACAGTAGATAAATAAGTGAGCATATTAAGAAAAAAGAATGGTACACCTTCTATAGACTGAAACAAATAGATGAACGGACATACCTTCTATGTGTTATTATAAATAGCTTTATTATGAATTATCATATAGATGAATGGGTACACTGACTATGTATTGTTACAAGTAACTCTATTTGTTTAAGTAAAGCAGGACTTCTTGATCAGAATTATGTTGTCAAGACAGAGATATGTTCTACATGTGAGCTCTGAGTCAGGTAGGTTCCAGCAGAGAATCTGGCACATTGAAGCATTCTATCCACACTTCCTGAATATATATACCTTATTATCTCTATTATTTTTTATTATATAACTATTTATATCAGGAATTTTTTCCATACTTTGTTAGTTGAATTACTTGGATAGTTATAAAGGAATTTTCAAGGAATCCCAACTCTTTCCAGGGAACCTGTTGGAAGAAACCAGGATATGTTTAAATCCCGTCTTACTTCTAGTCATAGAAATTTCAACTAGAGCCTGCAATACAGCTTGAATATCCTTTAATAGAAATTCTTTCAACCTGCCCTGAAGTTTTTCAGACATTATGATATCTGCATACACATACTAAAATATGTTTGGAATGACCGAGGTCCTAATATGAAATTTATTTATTTATTTTGTTTCTTACACATCTAGGCTGAGAACAATGTCAGATATATGTTTGTGCACCTGCATTTTAACCAGAACCTCCCACTTTAGGTCAGGAGAGAATTTTTGAATTGTTCTTTCACAGCATTCAAAGATTTACAGCTGCATCTGAGGATGCTGTATGTACAGAAGTTAAGAAAACACCTGCCTTACCGAATGCAGGCTTGGGAGAGGGGTAAGCAATGCATGGTTCATATTTCTCCTTTTTGTGAATTAGAACCTTTTTATCTACCTTAATCATTTTCCATCTTTCATTGCTTCTCTGTTACCAATCTCTTAAATCTACTATGTAAAGTCAAAATATAATCCTGAAAAAGTACATTAAAAGAAAAGAGTATCTTCCTGCCTCCCCATGACTGTGGCATGAACTCACATTGATAAACTTCATCTTTCCCCGAGGAATGGGTATGGGAATTAATTCACATGCTGGCACATGAATTTCTTGTTTATGCCAAGCATGTCAGCTGAGAAGGGCTTGATAATTTATTTATGGGGACATATGTCAATGTCCTTCTGAGAAAATGGCTCCAGGATACACATACTGAAGAAAGAAAGAGAGGAAGAAAGAAAGAAAGAAAGAAAGAAAGAGAGAAAGAAAGAAAGAAAGAAAGAAAGAAAGAAAGAAAGAAAGAAAGAAAGAGAAAGAAAGAAAGAAGAAAGAAAGAACAAAAGAAAGAAAAAGAAAGGCAAAGAGAAAAAGAATGAGAAAGAGAAAAAGAATGAGAAAGACGAAACAAATCCTGATTTCACTAAGGACAGAGTGTAGATCAAATAACCACTCTGTTGACAGATTCGGGGGAGGTTAGGAGATATAAGGAGCCTTGTTTTATCCTTTGCTTCTTGCCAAAAGAGTGATTATGAAAAGCTATTTCCTCCAGGAAGCATCTCTTATTCCTCTCTGAAAATGCCCACACATTAGAGTATCCTGGACACCATAATAAGAGCATAGTCCCTAGAGGAATACCATGTCACAGTAGAAGGGAGAGATAAAACACACAGAAGCTAGAAGCAATAAAGTCACATCATTTCTAGGAATTTCTATGTATATAGAAATGACATTTGTACTATAAAAGGTGCATAGTCTCATTTCTAGAGTCAGGCAAAGTACTATACAGTGCTCAGTATGAAAGTTGTATTATAGAACTGTCTATAATAATACAATTTCTACACTATTTTTTTAACTCCATACTGGACCCCACTCTCCACTTCTATCTGATATTCTCTTCTTTAAATCTCAGAGTCAGAACTGTTCATACTCAACAGAAAAATGGAGCCTGCCCACCCTGGGCCTCTTACTTGCTTTTGTGTCTCCTTTACAAGAGATCCATCCTTCTATCTTAACCCTATTAAGTATTTGAAACCCATTTACATCTTTGATATCTACTGCCTAACTGACTTCCCCAGAATGTTGCATCTAACTGGTCAACTTCCTGCACCTTCCATCCCACACTTTTAAGGTCAAGACTCCAGCCCCATTTTCTCTGTTCTGCTCAAGACATTTTCTGTATACTTCTTAGCTTGATGACTCTAGTCCTTCCTTGAACAGCAAAGTGACAAGAAAGCTATGCTCTAAAATTAAGGCAGCCATTTGGATCACCATCTTTATTGACAGACTGTGGGCCAAAGTGCTTGTAGCAAGAAAGCAAAAGTATGCTGGCATTGGAAACAGTGGCACAGAAACAGAAGTCTATCTCTGCAACTATCAACTGAATGACCTCTGGCAAAAAATTTAAGCTTCTTGAGCTTCAATTTTCCTGTCTATAATTGGATGATACTAATATCCCATTTGACAGCTCTTGGGAGAATTAAATGTTTGAAAGTGTCCAAGGCAAGTAGTCTTGGCACATAGTAGGCAATCAATAAGTGGAAGATTCTTTTTCTCCTTTCTTAAAATAGCTGAGCCTGAACTCAAGGTGAAGGTTGAGGGTAGCTGGTATCTATTTACTTTCTTATGTTAGGCTACTCGCTTTTTCTTCATTTCTGTGTTACTGTTTGTCAGCATGGTGTCCATGACTGTCATCAGTTTGCTGTGGTATTTATGTAACTCCATTAACACTTTTTCTTTTCATAAATGCTAGGTGGATCTCCCTTACTCATTTTCCTCAAATGTATCTCTGTTGACTTCTGTAGACACTTATTTTATTGCTACTGGATATAAGATAATCCCAAATAGGTTCAGCACAACCAAGTTTTAATAGTACTCTTTCACTAAAAGATTCTGGCACATAACATCTATAGCCCTGAATTCTACTTACTAGTAAATAGCACAGGTCAAATCAAGCTCTAAATTAAATTGAGGTTCACTTTTTAATGGAAAAAAATTCTATCATATTTATATGATAGCCGTATGGACACCTTACCCACCCCTGTAATATTTTTTACTTATACTGTTTTAAAGTGAGTTTGTTTCACAGATGAGAAGACAAGTTCTGCCTCATTGATGAATATTAAGTGCCTTTTCTTTCTTCCATCTTCCTTATCTCTGTTATTACTACTACCATAAACTCACATTTGATCATCATTTCCTGCAATACACAGATTAAATGCAAATCAGACTGTTGTCAATACCATATTTAATAATACCTAGAAGAAAAGGTACAGGTGGGTGTAAACCATCGAGCATTAGTAAGTGAACACTCCACAGCAAACTGGACACTGTGTTCTCTCCTTTAGAGATTTTTATCTCATATTCCATTTGAAGCTTCTTCCTGTTTAAAAGCTGTTGACTGGTAGGGGTTGCGAATTCCTTTGAATTCATGTCTTTTAATCAACTCCTCATTATGTCCTTGCCATGGCATTCCTTTCAAGTTGATCTAAATCCAGAGCAGCTAAGTTCAAGCTCCTGTTTTAATGCTACTTACTACTCTTTTTCTGTTTTGTTTCATTTTGCTTTTAGTTTGTTGTTGTTTTGTTGTTTTTGGAATTTTTTTGTTTGTTTCTGTTGTTTGTTAATTTTTTAAGATACTCTGTATAAAAAGGAATGTTCAGGAGTCTCAAGATAGCAAATGGAGGCAGACATAGTAACAAAATGTAACCAAACATAAATTTTGGTGGCTCTTAGGAATGAACCAGAATGCTAAGACTGAAATCCTTTAAATTATTCTTATTGACAAATTCAGTAGTCTGCATTCATAGGTGTCCAGATATTCTTTCATTAGGTGTGGTCTCCTTGGTCCAAGGGAATGAGACACATTCTACCCAAACTATTGTATTATGGCTAATCTTTTAAAAGCTGCTGGGATTGCTCATTAACTCTTTTAAAGTTCAAGTGGCTGCTCAAGCAAAAAACCACCAGACTGTCTAGTTCGTGAAGTACTAGCTGTGTGCATTGTTGATCCCAGTCACTTGGAAGAGACAGGTAATATGTTATCTATGGAATTTACATAGGTATAAAAGAGTGCTGAATACATACGAGCCACAAATCAGAGAAGCCATGAAAAGGAAAAATGAACAGACAGTAAATATTTAAAATGAATAGTAAAGAAATTCCGATTTTCATTCATCAGTTACCTTCATTGTTTAAGTTTTAAATAAGGAGAGATTTTGAAGTTGTCCACTAGCAACTTTGAATTCCTCAATAGACTGTCATTTCTGAACTTACAACATTAATGTTTCCTTTGTGGCATCTTCCTTTCCATTTCACTTCTTAAAAATCATTGTCTGCTTTGATGGTTAGCTTTCTCAAGCTGATGGAACCTTGACTCTACTGGGAATAGAGCCTCACTGAGGGATTATCTGTTAGGTGTGGCCTGTGAGCATGTCTGTAGGAGACTGACATAGTTAACCGATTTGTAGGGACTTAGTCCACGATGAGCAGCACCATGTCCTAGGCAAAGGGTCCAGAACACTAAGAAGCCTGTGAATCCTGCAAGTCTTTTCAATTAGTGTCCCAAGAAGGAGAATGAATGTGACCCTGCTCTCTTGGGGTAACACCACCTTTGTACAATGCCAGTGTTTTCATCTGCTCTATCACTGAACGTTCCTCTCATTCGGCCTTTTCTTCAGTACCCTAGAGGTAGGGCATGACAAGAAAAGGGAGATGAAAGTCATCAAGAAGGTTTAGTTTACAAAAGTACTAGACTCATAAGCCTTACTACTGGAATTCAATTCCTAGAACCCACATGATGCAGGAGAGTCAGCTTCATGAAAGTTGTCCTCTAACATTCATACCTACAGTACTATAGTAAGAGGCATGCTTAAACATACACATATGCACTAATAGTAAATAAATTTGTTTTAAAATTTAAATTAAAAAGGGAGGAAGGAAAAGAAAATGTGTGAACATTTTTATGTACTTTTGTATTTAAAATAACCATCTGTTTTCCTCGTTACAATGAATGTGCACACGTACATGGTAATGTTTGTTTTCTCTAGGTAATCCACTCTTTTTCTTCCTGTGACTTTTTATTGAGCACAGCATCACTCCTAGTCCTGTCTTTAAATCTGGCAGCAATTTCATCTGAAACTTGAGGGCACAGATACATTTTTATCATTAATTTTCTCAATCAGATGTGGATTTATCCAGTTCAGCCCTTTATCATATCATGGGGTTATTTGGAAACATTATGTGAAATGTTGATCTCATGATGATGTTTGGAAAAATATATTAAAAAAAAACATTGTTGCCATGCAGAGGAAAATCACATTTTAAAATTAGATACCTTGAATTTTTCATGCATGTTTAGTTTAAAATATATTTTGATCTTTCAGAGAGCACTAAAAGATATAGAATAATACATTTGAATAAACTTTATAAAAATAAAAGTGCATCAAAACTTTATTACCCACTTTCTGTTTCCTTGTTTCTTTCTGAAGACATTTTTTGCTGAAAGTTATAATATCATACCGAGACCAGTAAACTTTTAAATCAGTTAAACCTAATAAAACCTTGGTGAAGAACAGCTGGCCAAGGTGACTTTCCCAAACTGGAAAGTTATGAAGAAAATGTAATGAAATTTTATGGTGAAGACCGCCCGCCCTAACTCTGGCCTCCCTCAGCTTCCATGTTTGAGTGACCACAGTCTCATACAGAAAGGAACCAGCTCTATTTGAACTTGTGGGGAACAAGGAGAGAGGTAGCTCAACGTCTCAGTCATGGCCTGCCAAGATTTTGAAATATTATCTGACTTTGGGTCATAAATCTGAAGGTAAAAATGAATCAATCAATTCAATCTTTATGTGCAAATCATTCTACTAAAACCAACAAAAAATATCTTGATCTTTTTACAGTAGGACAAATGATTGAAGGCTAATACAATTGGAAGTAGGCATAATAAGAACACTGCCTTATGTTCGTGCAGCACTTTGCAATTTGTGAAGGACTTTCATACACGTTACCATATTATTCTCACAGCAATTGGTAGAGAAGTTATTATTCCCAAGAGAGATGGGAGAGGTTAATCTTCTCCTCAAAGTCACATAACATTGGTTACATGGAGAATGGTAGTTCATCTTTCCAAACAACACAGCATGCTGTTTTAACCATCTCAGTGCATTTCTGCATTCTAATCACTATAATGGTAAACAATGATTCTTGAGCTTCTGATAATACAGTAAATGAGAGAAAAGGAACTATGCAGGCTGCTTGACTCAGGATAATTTGTGGAAGCTATAGAGCTTATGAAGTTTACCTCAGGACAAAGAGGATAGATAAAAGTCAAACATCACAAGGGAGGCACAAGGGTACCCAAGGTGGAAGGAACTCTGTGAAAAAAAAAAAGCAAAGGGAAACTATGTTGAATACTGAAAAAGACTTAAGTGGGCTTCCTGTCTAATGAGAGCAAACATATGCATGGTCCTTAACTATTACACATTAATACCACATTACTTATTAAAATGCACACATTTCTACAATTATAAAACAAAGTCAGCTCAATCATTTAGCTACAAAGGAACAAGATGAGTTGGAGACATTACTAACTGGGGCACGATATTACATGTTTCAGATAAAGATATGGTACCTCTTGGTTAGAAAGGAAATTAATTGCCAAAAATATAGAAACTAGTTAGTCTGTAGTGAGAAATAATATTATGAAACTTGAGGACCTCAACATGCCAAGCAACTGCAAGGCTGCAGAGCTTGGCTCCTGCCTGACTTGCTGCACAGGCACACCCACAGCTGCTAAAGCAGAGGAAAGAATGACAGCACTAGCCTAATAGCAATGGCATTATCAGTATGTGACTTAAAAGGTCTGGCAGCAATTCCTCTTAAAGTTGATAATTTGATCTTTGTTGAATTAGGGAGCCTGTAACAAGGAGGCAACATGCAAAGGCTTCCTTTTTAAAACCTTTTAAAGCCTCTACAACTTTTTGTTTTTATGTTCTTCTACACTAAAGAAAATATGGCTGCTTGAAAGAGTGTAACGTGCTGTTGTTCCTTATGGGAAGAGAATGGTGTCATGTCTTGAGTAACTTTTACTAAGAACAACAGTAAGTTAATGTTAGAAAAGTCTGCCATACTGACTAATAGGGTTGATATTGAAGGATGGAGTCACCTTGGCCTGTACTGACATTTAGTTTTAGTTTTGTTCATTATCCAAGTGCAAGACCACACCACATGCCTATCACTTGTGAGCTTGACTCACAAGTGTCACATGGCTCTTGGTTGGGTCTGATGACACACAATTTGGTTTCAAGGAAATCATTTTAATGAGAGAAGTACTTCTGCAATGTGGTTTGGAGGCAATAACAGAAGTAGGTGGGTAGGACCAAAGCCAGAGTTGGTCTTAAGATGCTTCCCACATACTCTGAAGTATTCCAAGTCATCCATGATCCCTTTTCTCCTTGGCAGAGCCTGCTCCATCTTCTCTTCTCCTTCTTACAATAGGGTACATTTCACATTATCAACAGTGAGTTTGGATTATATGAATGGTCCCTCAAGGCAGTCAATAGAAATGGATAAATACAAAACGTTAATCAATTTTGGAGGAAAAGAAACTGAGATGCCAGAAGACAAAAGAATTTGAAAACATATTTAGAAACTACCCCTGGTCAGGTCAGAAGACTGGACCCTGGCCTTGTTCCCATGGCTGAAGTCCTCTGATTCTTTTCTGTGGTCACAAAAAAGGTGATTGCAGAAGACGAGTTTTTAAAAACAGTGTTATGTATGGAAAAAAATTTGAAAGATGAAATGGAGAGTATATGAAATCATTTAGAAGGAAGAAAAGGGAGAGATATGTTGTAACTATTATAATTAAAAATTTAAAATATTAAAAAATTATCAACATAAATTATTGATAAAAACATTTAGTATCCACAAGGACCAGGTGACTGAGTAGGCATGGCCTTCATTCATGCTGTGTGAAAGTTGATGACTGAAACCTAGTGGTATTTGCCCCTCAGGAAACAAGTTCCAGAATATACAGCATATTCATGCAGGATTCCTGAATGACAGTTTCCATTTGGAACAAGCTGCTGACACATGGAGCACTTTCAAAGAAATCAAATCAAGCCAGAGTCGCATTTGAGTCCTTAAGGAAGTCTTCCTTGAGATACCAGCTATGGTGGCTGTCATGTAGAGATGTGTGGCATGTGGGCAGCCATCCATTCAAGCCACTGGCTACTAACAGCTGACTCTAGGAGTAGTATTTGAATCTATTCTGAGGGGGGCAGAGCCCACAGACAGCTGGGCCATCTGTTCCCATAATACCACATTACTCTCAACACTCAGTAATGAAGGCTCCTGAGTAATCTTTCATCAGAATGACTTCACGACATTAAAAATGTATTTCTATACATAGCTTGTTTAAATATTTAACCCTCTTCGGCTTTGAGAGATTGATTTGGAGCTGCGGTGTTTATATGGGCAGGAAACATTGATTTTCATAGGCATGCATGCATTAATTCTGGAAGACTTGGGCACACACCAAAGATTTTGATAAATGGATCTTTAAGTCTCAGACTTTAATGGAGAATATTGGTTTGCTGCCCAGATCCCATCCCTCTCCCAACATTTAAATATTTTCAATGCTCATTTCCCAATGGTGAGGAGAGGTCAGTGGAAGACTTATTGGGAAGTTTTGGTTGAGTTTGTTTATAGGACACAGAGAGGTGCGTAGAGGAGAAGGAGGAGAGAGAGCTATATACATACATACATACATACATACATATCTATTATTAGTATTTATTTAGCTCTTATTATATCTTGCTTAGCCCCTGTACTTTCACTTTACTAGAGCCTCCTCATTAACTAAATGTCATGTTTACAAAGGACATATTGTACTAGATTTGATAGCAGAGTTGAGGGCATAGGATTTGTAGCCAGAGACCCTTACCATCTAGTGGATAAATAACCTGTAACAGTATGCATGTGATGGCTTCTCTTACTCAATACTACCATCTTGTTTTAACCACCATGCCATGTCAATACTGAATGTGAAACAAACAAACAAAAAACCACCACCACCACCAACAACAACAACAAAAAAAACCCCAAAATTTCAGAGAGTTAACAAGCTTCCATAAGAGCAAATAGGTGGGGAGGGGGTCGTCGGCCATTAACTATGACTTTGGTTCTCTGAATTTTTCTGCAGTATCAGTTACATAAGTCCATTCTCTAACTTGTAAACCTATAAACTAATTAGCACATGTGGATCAAGGACTATTGATCCTACATTGAATATTAGACAAGGCATTGGCACTTGGAATGTGGTGATAAATAGAAAGCTGCTTCCAAAGAAACCAGAGAAAGACGCCTGGGACCAGAAAAGTTCAAAGCATGGCTCTTAATCTAGTGCCAGGGAGAGTGTAATGGACTGAGATACTTTGCAGTGGTAAACAAAGTGACTATTGTTAAGATAGACGCTTTCCTCTAGTCAGCAAGAAAATCAAGCCTGATGCCCTAAAGCATTCATGTACAAACAGGGGCTTCTTCCTGTGCGCCTAATATAGTGGCAACTATGCAGTATTCTTGGGAAAATTGAGAAGATGGCAGCACCTCACTTCTGCTTTGTGGTTGACTTCAAGGGATAATCAGTGAATTAGACCATGGGGTTCTTTCATCAAGAGGAACAGTAAGTTTCTAACATTTAACTACAAGGTGCACACAAACTAAATTACTAAGTTCTACATGTGAAAGTCCCCTGCTAAAAAAATAAAACACTATTTGTTTTTATTTTTATTCTAGGAATAACTAGAATAACGTTGCTGTACATATGTTACTATACTGTGGACCTTTTGTGAACTTTAGCCATTATTTTTAGAATCATTTCAATCTTGTCTTCCACTTATATCAAAACAGAGTAAGTCATTTTATTAGCTAAAATAATATTTATGTAATCTTTTGTAGATAACACTTTTGAGGCTTGCAGATCTGATATAGGAACCACAGCACATATGAGAAATTCTTTGCTATTTACCAATATACTATTTATATAAATATTTTCCACTACATCATTGCATCCTTTGCATTTGTGGCAGTATTGTGTTTTTCTTTTCTACTATCTTTTGCTGTATCCAACATACCCCAATCATTCACATTTGTAAGTGCTCTAAGCTGCACTATTATTTTTCCTTTACTACATGGTGACTTCACCACACTATACTTGTATCTTATGCTGACATTGGTACTAGATATTCTCTACTGCATTTCTACTATACTGTAAGTGACACTCTCAGATTGCTCAGGCACTGCTTTACTCTTTCCAAGCTACTATATCACAGTTATTCCTGTCACTGTGGCTACGCTACATATTCTTGGAACAAACATGATGTCTCTGAGCAGGACCTGTCCTTTGTTCTCTTGTTCAATTGGTAGTTTGGCTAAGCATTTCATTCTAGGTTGAAAGTAATGTTAATTGATACTTTTGAATTCATTGATTTTCCCCATTTATTTTTGTTGTTCTGAAAAAAGGATCCATACAATATATTGTTTTTGGTGACTTATAATTTCATTAACCTTCTCTGTTCTGAACCATAATGACAGTTTTTCCTAAGTTGTGTGATTTCATTATACAGTATCAAATAACAGTTGACTTCGATAGAGTATCAAATAACAGTTAACTTTCATGCCTTTAAACAAACTTCAAATACTTAATATTTTTTATACCATTTATCATATTGCCATGGTCTCTATATTAGATATGCATGTCTCAAAGGTGTTATGTACAATTTTGACATGTTTTTTCCCATTTTTGAAACTATTTTTCTCACATAATATATCCTGACTACATTTTCTCCTCCTTTTGTTCCTCCTAGATCCCCTCCACCTGTCCTCCCATCTGTATTTGCCTCTTTCTGTTTCTGATTAGAAAACAGTCACCTAAAGCATAGTAGTAAAATATAATAAAATAAAATATAACACAGGACAAAACTAACACAATGGAATTGAACAAACAGAATGAACTAACCCAAGAAAAGGCACAAGAAACTGATATGCACATTGAGTCATACTAATTTGCACACTCAAGACTATGATAAAACCACTAAACTGGAAGCCATAATCAATATGCAGGTAAGCTATAGGTTAAGGAGATAGTAAACAAATAAGATATAATGAAGTCAAAATAAGAGATAAGATAATTTTTAAAATCCCTGACACAGCATTATGAGACAAAGAACTTTTAAAAATGACATTAAGTTCATTTCCTGTTTCCCATCTACATGCCATCTACATGTAGGCATTCAGTCTACCCTTCAGAATAGTTAGTTTTCCCAGAGACACACCCTGGGATAAAATTATGTATTTACTTACAGTGTGTTATCAGTTGGAAACTGTTTGAAGATTAACAATTGGGGCATGTATCTGTTTCCTTACTCTCTAAGATTTCAACAGGTACAGGCAGTCCTGTGTATGCTGCTCCAGTCTCTGTGAGTTTATATGCATACCTAACATGTTGATTAATGGGGGAAGGCTTGTTTTCTTAGTGTCTTCCATCCCTTGTGGCTCTTGTCCTCTTTTTGTCTCTTCTATGACAGCATCTTCTGAGACTTTACGGAATGGATTTAATGTATACATAAAACTACAAATCATCTTCTGGGTATATGCCCAGAAGTGGTAGATCTGGGTCCTCAGATAATACTTTGTTGAATTTTCTGAGGAACCACCAAACCGGTTTCCAGAGTGGTTGTAGCAATTTGCAATGCCACCAGCAATGGAGGAGTATTTCTCTTTCTCCACGTCCTCACCAGCATCTGCTGTCACCTGAGTTTTTATTTTATCCATTTTGACTGGTGTGAGGTGAAATTTCAGGGTTGTTTTGATTTGCATTTCCCTGATGACTAAGGATATTGAATATTTCTTTAGGTGCTTCTCGACCATTCGATATTTGTCAGTTGAAAATTCTTTGTTTAGTTCTGTACCCCATCTTTAATAGGGTTATTGGGTTCTCTATAGTCTAACTTTTTGAGTTCTTTGTATATATTAGACATTAGCCCTCTATGGGATGAAGGACTGGTAAAGACCTTTTCCCAATCTGTTGGTTCCTTTTTTGTCCTATTGACAGTATCCTTTGCCTTACAGAAGCTTTACAATTTTATGAGCTCCCATTTGTCAATTCTTGATCTTACAGTATAAGCCATTGTTGTTCTGTTCAGGAATTCTTCTCCTATGCCCATGTGCTTGAGGTTCTTCCCCACTTTCTTTTCAGTATATCTGGTTTTATGGGGAGGTCTTTGATACACTTGGACTTGAGCTTTGTACAAGGAGATAAGAAGGAGTCGTTTTGCATTTTTCTACATGCTTATTGCCAGTTGAACCAGCATCATTTGTTAAAAATGCTGTCTTTTTTCCACAGGATGGTTTTAGCTCCTTTGTCAAAGATCCAGAAGATGATTCAACATGTAATAATGACACATGTTCCACTATGTCCATAGCAGCCTTATTTACAATAGCCAAGAGTTGGAAAGAACCCATATGTCCTTCAACAGAGGAATGGATACAGAAAATGTGGTACATTCACACATTGAAATACCTCTCAGCTATTAAAGATGATGAATTCATGAAATTCATAGGCAAATGGATAGAACTAGAAAATATCAACCTGAGTGAGGTAACCCAATCACAAAAGTACACACATGCTATACACTCACTGATAAGTGGATACTAGCCCAAAAGCTCAAAATAACCAGGATACAATTCACACATGAAGCTCAATAAGAAGGAAGACCAAAGTGTGGGTGCTTCTGTCTGTCTTAGAAAGAGAACAAAATACTCACCAGAACAAAGATGGAGATAAAGGATAGAGCAGAGACTGAAAGAAAGGCCACCCAGAGACTGTCCTACCTGGGGATTCATCCCACATACAGTTACCAAACCCAGAAACTATTGTGAATGCCTAGTAGTGCATGCTGAAAGGACCCTGATATGACTGTCTCCTGTGAGGTCCAGTCAGTCTTACAAATACAGAGGCAGATGTTTGCAGCCAGCCATTGGACTGAGCACGGGGTCCCCAAGAAAGGAGTTAGAGAAAGGACTGGAGGAATTGAAGGGCTTTGCAACATCACAGGAAGAACAACAATATCAACCAACCATACCCCTCAGAACTCCCAGGGATTAAGCCATCAACAAAGGAATATACATGGCTCCAGCGGGATAAGTAGCAGAGGATGGCCTTGTCGTGCATCAATGGGAGGAGAGGTCCTTGGTCCTATGAAGACTCAATAGATACTGCAGTGTAGGGGAATGGAAGGTGGGGAGGTGAGAGTGGGTGGGTGTATGGAGGAACACCCTCATAGAAGCAGGGGGAGGCAGGATGTGATAGGGTGTTTCTGAGAGGAAGGGAAACCGGCAAAGGGGATAACATTTGAAATATAAATAAATAAAATATGCAGTAAAATGCCCTATAAATCACACACACACACACACACACACACACACACACACACACACACACACTATTACATACATGAGTCACCAAATATTTGCAAAGACAGAGCCCCAACTGACCAAATGAAGCTTCTAGTACCAGGATTGGGCAACAACTAATTGAGGTGCTGGATAAAGGCATCCATAGGAATCCTTACACAACCCAGACTTTATTGTGAATGCTTTATGTTTCTCCCCACAAATTGAGGGCATGGCCAAAATCCTGAAGGCAGCATGTATACAACTCATAGAACATAGAAAATCAAACAGGCTTTGATTTCAGCATCAGACAAGGGAATGCAGGAATTTTGTTAAGGCTGGGCATTATCATAACTAGGTAGAGGCTAAAAACTTGTTAAATTAAATAATAGATACTCCTAGACTGGGGAGTATAAGAAAACATGGGGAATATAAAGTTTAAGAAATAAAAGAAAGAAATAAAAAGCAGGGGGTTAAAGCTAACAAGGGTATTAGTGCAATTTGGACATGTATTATAATAATCATAATGTAAATTATTTATAAAATTGACAAAAATAAATAATAGACATTTACATCTACATGTGATATATATACATATATATATATATATAAAAAATGTTAAAATAGTCAACAAAATAAAAATCAACAGAACAAACTTCAGATGAGTTTATGTTTTTTTAAACTTTTTTATATCATTTTGATTCACAGAGGCAAAAAAGAATTACTTATGAAACACCTATACAAGATAGCAAAAAATAAATTAAAGACAAAACAGAGGGTAATGACCGCTATATATTTCTTTTAAAAATTAACTATAAAATTGAAAAAGGAAGATATATAAAATGCATAAAAAAGAGAGAAGGAAAGATGATATAGAAAGCAAGGAAAGAAAAAGAAAGATGTGTTTTTAAAATCTAGTTTAGGGTATTAACATGAATATTTTAAATTTAGGTTTTTTTCACACAATGCTCATATGATTTTTTCCTTATTAAAAGTTGCATTTGCAGTATTATAAATAATTTATGTATAAAAAAATCTAATTCCCAATCTAGAAAAAATAAAACTATAGTGAGTGATGCTTTGGGTGAAGAGAAGGAAGTCCTTTCTCTCTTCTCACAATGACACATGCGGGAATTGAGTGAGTGTGAGAGAAGGGAGAAGTCAGAAATAAAATCATGAAGGAGGCCATCTTGCTTCCTAGAAAATGAAATGAAGTACAGAAGGAAAAAAGGGAAGGCAAGGGAAAAGAAGAGGAAAGAAAGAATGGAGAACGGAAGGATGGAGGAAAAGATTAAGGGAAGAAATATAGATGAAGACCAATATCAAAGTAGTTAGTTCTAAATGATGAATATCATATAATATCTAAGTGAGTATGAAATTGACAAACATTGAAATAAACTCAGATGAGAGATGCCATGTACCTTATGACCTCCTTAGGAGCAGAAGGTGGAAACCCAGAGGATATGCATGGATTAGGATTTGATATATAAATGTCTACAGTTACTTTCTATAAAGAGAGACTATTGGTAGAAAGAACCTTAATCATTCCAAACAAGGAAGGCTGTTGCAGCCCATATGCCAAGTAGCTGAGGAAGAATTATCAATGATAGTGATCGCAAAGGGGGAAAGAAAACTGAATACATTGATTTGGAAATGGGCATCAATGGTGTAAATAATGGCATCAGTTGGACACTAAGTGCTGTGCACAATGGTGTTATTGAGCTTTGACTGGCAAGGAAGGCTGTGAAGGAAAGGTCATAGGTTAACATAAGGGCTCATAACAAACCTCCACTGGGGACCAAAGAGACTTCAGAATGTAGGTCTGAGTACAGAGAAGTATCAGATACTGTGACAGAATTACTCAGCATGAGGAATAGCAAATTGGCAGAGTAGTGAAAGCATCTGCTCCTTAGGCATTTTATCTTATTCATTACCGTGAGAAGACTATGATCCTTGATAGAAAATCTGGGAAAAGTATGCACCAATGCCTTTGCTGTGATGTTACAGCACTTTATTTACTGCAAACTACCTGCCCCTTTCAGGAATCTACTGAAGAAAATTCTTCATTTCCATTAATCTCACATTTTTCTAACTTTTTTTTTATTTTCAATGTTTAATGAAGATACATGATGCTTCTTATCACTGTGCTTATGGGATGAGTTTTCTATCTTTGCTGCATGTACTTTTGAATACTAATTCACCAATTGTAGTAACTATACTAGAGATGGTAAGAACATATGCATCTGCTAGGGTACTTTGCTTTGGAAGTGATCAATACTCATCTAAAGTATCAGGAAGGCTTTTTATAAGATTATATCAATATGGTAGACGATCATAAGATAAGACCTGTGTTGAACCTATTAATAGATTTTGTTCTTCATTTAGTAAGGATATCAATAAAGAAGAAGATAACAGAGAAGGGGGCAGGTAGCTACGTACTCAGGGAGCCTGGTAAAGACTATAAATAATTGGTACTGTATTATCAGTTGAGAAACTACTTGGTGAGTTTCAAGACAATGGCAAATTCTTTCTTAAAGAAAGTCTATAGCCTTCTTCAGATTTATACCCATTATTGTGCTCTGGCATCCATGTACACATTAATGGTGCATAGGCACATAAATGCATACAAAAACGATATGTGCATGGTTTCTTTACTCTTGTAAAAGAGAAGATGTAAATATTGAGAATCTGTGGGGAGCGGTGAAACTGGAGAGACATTTACCATGGCAAGATGGCGCCTACTTCCGCTGTCAACTCCTAGTAAACAACTGTTTGCGCATGTGCGCAGAGAACTGTTTGCGCATGTGCGTAGAGTGAAAAGTCACGGCCCATTCTGGGGCGTTACGTAGGGTAATGAGCGAACAGCCAATCATGGGCAGACACGCCGCACTGTGGTGTATATAAGCAGTGCGGATTATTGGCTCGACCCTTTTTTCCCTCTGAATGGAGACAATAAACATTGCTGCAGAAGGAACCTAGTGTCCGCGTGTCTTCTTGCCGGCGAGATGACTGTGCGGGCTACAAGAATCTAGAAGTTTTTATTGATACACTTCCCTTTTGTAGATCTAGGCTTCTAAAGATATATTAATACATATTTGGTTGCATTCAATTATTCACAATTTAGTTTATATGTTTTAAGGAATTCAGTTCAAAGAGCTATAATGAAAACATCTTTGTTTCACATAAAAATAAGAAAATGCTTGAAAATAAATTATATTTACCTTAAAGTTTTATATTGTATACATTTGATATTAGTATCTAAATTATGAAAGATATTGATCCACCTGAAGAATTATATAGCTAACTTGAAGAACATTTCAAGAGGAAATGATCAGCCATGAAACAAGTTGCAGAAGCATAAGCAATCATAGAATATTCCAGAATTAATAGAAAACTCATGATGTTGTTATTTAAGAAAGAGTTGCTACATTATTCACTTATTTTACTTCTATAACAGAATACTTGAGTGGATTGAGTTTTAAGAAGGAAATGATTCATTTTAGCTGACAGTTTCAGAAGTTTCAGTCTGTGTTTTGTTGACCCTATTGAGTGTGGTATTTCATGGTGCAGAAAGTGCAGCAGGAAGAAAGAAGTGGAATAAATGTCCTCACTTTATAGCAGAAAGAAACACTGCAAGAGAGAATGGAGGTCCAATGATCTCTCTTAATGTCACTCTGCCTATGTCCTAACTTCCTCCCTTTTGACTGCACTTCCTAAAATTTCTACCAACTCCTAATAGTGCCAAGGGAAAGTGATCCAGATTTTAACCATGAGCCTTTGGGAAAAACAAACTTTAACAGTTGCAGAATATGAAAAAAAGGCTGAAAACTAGAAAGGAGATATGGTTTTTGCAAAAGGCAATTAGAAGTTTTCAAGGTATGTTTAAAAAAGTGAGTGAATGGTCCAACCTCCTACCTCCTGAGGTTGCCTGTTTCCATTCTTTCTGCTGGCCCTCAGGGCTTCAGTCCTTTCCCCTACCTAATACCAGATCATGATATTCTCTCCGCCTGCTCTGTCCCCTTTCTTCCCAGGTCCCTCCTCTCTCCCCCCTTGTGGTATTTTTATTTTCCCTCCCATGTGAGACTAAGGTGTCCTCACATGGGCCCTTCAGCTTGTTGACAATTTTTGAGTTCTGCGGTCTATATCTTGGGTATTCTGTACTTTTTTGGGGGGTGGACCTAATATCCACTTATTAGTGAGTACATACTGTGCATGTCCTTTTAGGTCTGATTTACCTCACTCAGGATAATATTTTCTAGGTCCATCCATTTGCCTGCAAAACTCAGGATGTCCTGGTTCTTAATAGCTGAGTAGTATTCCATTGTTTAAATGAACTGTATTTTCTGTTTCCATTCTTCTGTCCCGGGACATCTGTGTTGTTTCCAGCTTCTGGCTATCACAAATAAAGCCACTCTGAACATAGTGGAACAAGTTCCCCTGTGGCACTGTGGGATATCTTTTGGGTATATTCCCAAGAGTGGTATTGCTGGGTTTTCAGGTAGATCTATTTTCAATTTTCTGAGGAACCTCCAGATTGATTTCAAGAGTGGTTGTACCAGTTTTCAATCCCTCTAGCAATGGAGGAGTGTTCTTCTTTCTCCACATCCTCACCAACATGTGTTGTTACCTGAGGTTTTTATCTTGGCATTGATGTAAGGTGGAATCTCAGGGTCATTTTGATTTGCATTTCTCTGATCACTACCTGGGAGGTGAGAAACTCAAACAGAAGCACCTTAGATGAAATGCCCTACAGTAGGGAGAGGGAACTTGTAGAGCCCATCTCCAGCAGAAATGCAGGTATCAAGTGAAGAATGGGTTTGTTATTCCACAGTCAAACTCTGACCTATAATTGTTCTGGTCTGAAAGAACTGTATGAATGGAAATGGAGAAGAGCCTGAGGAAAAGAAGGTCCAGCAACAGGTCCAAAATTGCATCCAGGTCAAAGGGAGTCCTCAAGGCCTGACACTATTACTGAGGCTATGGAGCACTCACAAAAATGGACCTATCATAACTGCCATCTGGAAGACCCAACAAGTAGCTGAAAGAGTCAGATGCAGATATTTGCAGACAACAAATGGACAGAAGTTGCTGACCTCTGTGGTTGAATTAGGGAAAAGCTGGTAGAATCTAAGGAGGAGGGTGATCCTGCAGGAGGACCAACAGTTAACCTGGATCACTGAGAGCTCTTAAACACTGGACCACCAACCAGGCAGCATACAACAGCTGATATGAGGCCCCCAACATATATACAGCAGATGTCTGGGTTGAGTCAGAGAAGATGCACCTAAACCTCAAGAGACTGTAAGCTCCAGGGAGTTTAGAGGTCTGGTGGGATGGGGGTAGGGGATTAGGGAATCCTCATGGAGACAGTAGAACAGTCAGAGTATGGTCCAAAATAGACACAGTTACAACAGTCTTGAAGAGAAATGAGACTAAAATAGGCAAGACACATTGGAGGTGATTGTGATTTTAGTCACAGTTCCCTGATGATGACAAGTGAATATCTGTGGTCATATTTAGAGTAAAGATAACTCAGAACTTAAATCTGTTTAAATTACAGATAAAAATGAAGAGCTACTTGTGAAAAAATGGAGAAATGGAAATGAGAATATTTGGTTGGATAGTGAATTGTTCATATGGGTAGGGTAATAACAGAAATTCTGATCAATGTTAAATATATAAATAATCCATTTTGAGGTTATAAGGAAACACATTGTAGTATTTTGGGTGAGAATGGCTCCCCTAGGCTCATATATTTTAACACTTGACCCCCTGTTGGTGGACATATTTGGGAAGGATTAAGAGGTAAAGCCTTGTTGGAAGAGGTGTGCCACATTTGAGGTTCCAAAAGGTTATACCATTCTGAATTCTTTCTATCTTCTACTTAACAATCAAGATATAAGGTCTCAGCTACTGCATCAGCACCATGCCTGCTAGCCTGCTGATATCTAATTCACCATAATGGTCATGGACTCCAGTCATCTGAAACTGTAAGATATATATGTCTTAGTCATAGTGCCTTATCATAATAAGAGAAAAGTAATTAGGATGCATATTCATCCACTTAGGTCTTTCCCCAACACAAAGATACACAACAAAACACATTAGATTTCTTAATTTGTATTTGAAATTTTCATTTGTGTATACAATGTATCTTGATCAAACCTACTAAATATTGACATTTTATTATTTTGCTGTAGTTCTTGGGACATTTCTTTCAAGACTTTAGCTAAATTTTCTTCAAATAAAGAGCTTTTAGTGAGACTAAAACATTTGGACATTCCTACTTTATTAAATTTACAGATAGCACTGGGTAACTGGTTTGATTTTAACTTCCAATGAGAGAGTTTCTTGGTCAGGTTTGTATCTCTTAATAATAATCACAAGACTGCAAAATCATTTTCTTAAGATTAATGAGACTAAAGAATCTGTTCTCTACCCCACAATATTTATATTTCCCTTTGGGTAGCTTCTGTGGCCTACGTTATAAAAATTTCACCATATTTTTTAATGGTTTTCTATGTAGTTCCAGCTTTTGATGATGGTATTTTGTTTTGTTTGTTCATATTTAGTCCTAGTGTGTTGTCTGCTGAAACAGTTTATGTGATTACAGAGTCATTTGTGTATGTTCTTCACTTTAATAGATTTTTAAGGCATGACCTCCCTACCCAGTAAGTGTTTCTTTTTTGTTCTTCAATTCTGAGACTCCTTAACACTTTCACAAGGATGTTTGTATTTGCTAGTTTCTGGAGAAGGTAGAAGAATGCCATTTATGTCCCTGAGTCCTGTTTCCTCCTTGGGACTTGGGTATTTCTAGTACCCTGTCCTCACACTCTTGTATGTCTTTACTTTGCTCTCCAATATTAATCATTATAATGGAAGTGCAGCTGGTAGGACTGACAAATGAATTATCTAGTTATGTCTCCTGAACATGTGAAGAATAGAGGCTCACAATCTTTGGGACCACATGGAAAGTGGATGAAGTGCCATGTGTGACCCTTGGGGGCTCTGGAGTCACACTATGTACTTTGCTAAAAGAAGATCCTCAAATGTGAAATTGGGTCAATGAATTCCTCCTCACTGTGCTCATGGGAAGATAAAACAAGACAGTAAATGCTAAGCGCTCAGCACAGTGCCTGGCACACGGTAAGTGCTTCATAAATGTTAACTGCTGCCAATAAAAATGATGACTGCAATTTCAAAACTGGCCTGTGAAAGGTGGAAATAATGTGACTTAGATCAGAAAAGCATGAAGGTCCTCGGGAAAGTGGAATAACATGCACCGCCATAGAGACAGCTGAGGAGAGGAATCGATTTTGGCTAGTGCAGAGATAACTTAAAGAGCAGAAATTATAACATTTATTTAATTGCATCTTCATTTCTCACCATAGAAGGGACTCAGATTGAATTATGCATCTTTAGAGAAGAATTCCTGGTTTAACGTCCCCCACCTCGCTCAAAAATCCCTCAGCCCTTGTTAAATTAGCAAGGGTTCAGAATATTCCATATAACCAGCCCCTCCTATTGGACTCCCTACTGTATTTACAGGTCAGCTACAGTGTGCAGAAGTCTCACACAATGTGATCCAAAGACTGTTCTAATTCAGCCTTCTTTCTTTCTCCTCCTTTTCCTCTCCACATTGTCCAAGTGCTAATAATAATAATTCAATTTAATAACATCCATCCTCACAGAGTACTCAAGCCCATCCGGTCCTCAAGGACACCTACCCCTTCCTGGGCTCACCTCTCAGCTTCTTTATCACACTTGAAGCACATCATAAACCACATCTTCCCCAGACCTTGTCATAAAGGGTGAAACCGACATTGCAGGAACGAAGTCAGGAAAATACAACCTTGAACTGTTTTATTTCCTCTCCTCCCTGCCCTTCTCCTCCCCCTTGCCTTTGCCTCATCTCTTTGACCAGTATTTTTTTCTTAGTAGCCTGAAAGAAACAGAGGGTGGGGAAAAGCTTAAACTCTCACTCCCAAAGAGATACCCTGTAATGGTTCACTTTCTGTTTGGCAATTGAAGCCTAATTTTGTATGAATGATACTCAGCATTGATAGCTGCCTCAAACAGCCATTAATTTGCTAATAGAAATTGCTTTTTGATGATGCAGGTCAGAATGAGGGCCTCCAGTTTGTGGATAAAGAAAATGGAACATGGAATGCTAAATGTCTTTTACACTGCAAAAATGCAGAGGAAAATGCAGGGTAGGGATGTACTTACCTTGTATTTAGACCTATGAAAATTTAAGAGTTACAAAATATGGGAAAACACTAAGTAATGGGAATTTATGAGCAGCCAAAATAATTGCAATGAAATGTGATAAGTTAGGTACACTCATGCATTTGATTCCCGGTAATCATGCGAGATTCCTTCAGTTTTAAGTGACAAATGTTAATATCCTTGTATATTTACCTGCTAATAAAGTAAAAATCTTAAATGTAAAGAATTACTAATATTATTAAGAAATCTAACATTAATAGTTATGAAATATTAAGCGTAAACACAGATTCCTATTGAATCTTTATTTTCAATATTTAAACTTTTAGTGAAAAAAATTAAAACTTTAAGAGATCATATCATATAAGCAAGAGGATATCCTGTGGTAAAGGCAAAGATGTATTATTACCTAATGTGTATAACTCTTTACCCTGAATATCTGAAAACACAAGAAAAATAGAAATCTTATGGAATTTGTATGAATTCATGGGTAACTGTTCAATGAAGAGTTAAAGAAAAGTAGAATAGAAAAGCATTCATTCTGAAACTCAGAATCTTAGAGAGGGACAGAACTTGAGTTGTAAATTAAGCCTGAATGAAAACCTAGGAAAAAGTTCTCAGCCACAGGTATATTATCTACCACATACTATATATCAGTATCTACCAGCTATGACTCAAGCCTTTCCTCATGGAATCTCCATCATACATCACTTCTAACCTGGGCCCACTTTCTAATACATTTCTAAGGACCTACATAGTCTGTAATATGACACTGTGGGATCAACTGTGTCTGATATCATAGTCTATTAGAGCAGAGAGGACCCTTTAAGACAAAGGCAATATGCTAGTAAGGTCACACATGTGAATGATTTAACCAGTTTTTCATTTTCTGTGAAAAGGAAAGAGGCTCACTAGAAAAAAAAAAAAAAACAACTGCAGTAGTCTATTAAAGCTACAAGTGGGAAATCAGGTTGTAAGGAGAGTTCTGTGAGAGTGAGGTGCAATCCACTAAGATATATCATAGTGCAGGGAAATTCATAGTGGACACTGTTGTATGTATTCCTTATCCATGGCACAGTTGTTGAATGGGCTCCACTTCTCATCAGTTCCAGCAACCCACCTAGGAAATTTGTATTTATTTTCCTGAGATTTAGTGTTCTAGAGTATCAAAGATCCTGGTTCCCAGAAACAGAAAAATCCTTGTGGGAGATTTGGTACACATCTCATGAAATTTCAGCTATCACTCCCCTAAACACCACTCTAAATGTGTTGTTGTTATTGATTACTGGCCAAGGAAAATGATTCTCATCACCTAGATGAAGTAGAATGCTGATACACAATGCAGGCTAAGGGGGATGTTTGCTGCCAAAGTCATTCCTTTGGGCACTGATGGCATCATAGGCTCAATTTTGAGAAGCATTGATTGCACTCCTGAACCTAGCTGTAAAGGGAAATTGTAGGGCATGTGGAACCATGATACCAGACAGGAATGAGAACTTGTAAGGATGAGTGAGCACAAAGCTTGGGAATCTCAGAGATTTGAGACTGGCAGAAATGGAGCTGCTTCCTACTTGTCTCTGGTCCTGCTCTAGAACAATTAACCAGTACACCCCACTGAGAGGTTCATAGTCACTCAGTCACTTAGCATAACATCTGGAATGCTTCCCCATGATACTGAGGCATTTTGGTACCCTAAGCCTCCAGCCAATGACCTTCCCTTCCTGGGTAATCCTTCCCCTAAGAGGTATACATCCACCACCATATAAAGCAATATGAGCAAACAAGGATCATCTCAATGTGCTACTTCCTTAAAGATGGCTGCAGGGAAGGCCTTTGCCTTTAAAAAGCCATGGTGCCTAAGACTCCTGAAGAAGGTTTTCTCTTCTCTAGGCTTCCAGTACTCACATCCAACTGGTTAAATCCTGTTAGTCCTAGGCTCTGCCTCCCCTTCTTTGTCTGGTGCAAGATACCCTGAGGGAAAGTCAGCCATAGACCCCTGTATCTCCTTCCCTTTCCTGGCTGTAGATTGGGTACCCAGAGAGGAGAGCAGGAACCATAGCAGTTGTCCCAGATTCCCACTGATTCCCCTTCTGGTTATGAGAAGGGAAATACAGGGCTGTGAATTCCTTCTGGATTTGCTTTGCCTTCTCCTAGAATCATGCAAGTGGTGTCTGGGCACCCCAAGTATACCTCTGTATGATAGCAACTCTATTCCACTCCACCAAGTTCTGTATCTCCACATGAAAAGAGGTTCATTCATAACTTGGGGGGACTATATTTTTATTCTGCAAAGTACATCTGTGGAGCTAGTTAAGGTAAGTGAGTGGATATTATGGTTTTCCATTCAGATTTCTGTCTTTTGGGATGTTCACTAATTCAAACATTAGAAGTGTCAACCAGTGAACTTTGTCAGTTTCATGTGCCTTCTAGAATATGCATCTGCTGAAAATAATTACCTTACACGGGGCTAAATCACATCCTAAAGATAGGATACAGTACTCTCTAAGAAATCTGGGTTAAAGGGAAAGTTAAAAACAGAGAAATTTAAAGTGGATATTCCCTTTGCATTGGGAATAGGAAGAGAGTAATGGTGGTTAGTATTGGCATAGAATGGTGACAGGAGTTAAAATTACCTCCTACAAAAAGCCTGGCAGAGTCCAGTAGTAAGAAGGCCTTCCTCTTATTCCTCCATGATGTTCATCAAACACCATGATTCCCATGAATGCTTAGTTTTGAAGATGTCTCATTGAATTTCAGCAGATGTTTAGTTGGCCATTTCCACTGTCATGTCCCAGTTCAGATCTCTCACCAAGCATGTATAGCTATATACATACCCTGCTTGTGTACACATCATTAACACATGCTGCAGTTCATCATACACTCTGATTACTCCACTCCTGCATTCTCTGGCTTGTCAGGATGAACTACTATAGTGATTCTGCAAGTGCCCGAAACGACATCTCTGGTGATAATTGCATTAATTTGGAAGCTCCGAAGGTTGGGATGAAATTTGCTCAGGACCCCTGGTGTGGATCTGAACTGCATTGTTCCACAAAGAAGAAGACACCCTATAATCTCAGTGAAAGCACAAGGGCAGCAAAATGATATTGTTTAGAAACTGTTCAATGTAATAGCCACTGTGTCAGCTGCCTTGTCAGCCTTTCTGCCAGCAACAAAATGTTGTGGGGGGATGAAACATATCTGTAAAAAGCAAGATAATTAAAACATTTGAATGAGGCAGGGGCAGGGGCCCCGAGCTACCAAAGCAAAGGCTTTGTTTTCTAACAAAGGAAGTGATTCAGGAACTGATGTAGGCAGTACTCAAGAGAGTTTGGTATGCTATAGGGAGAGAAAACATGGTTCATGGGTACCTAAACTACATATCTCAGTGAGTGAGCCATCATCATTTGAACCAGTCTTTAATTTCTAAATATTAATGAGATAGTTTGGTAAAAAAATGTATAATGTATATATTTCTATCTATGTTGGTATTAAATTACAGTCAATCCTACATGAAAACAGTGTTACAAATGAATTAAGAAAACAGTGGGTAAGAGTGAAAATGAAGATATATAAGTCAGATCTCTTTGGATCTTCTTGTAGCAAGAACTGGAGCAAACTATGATGTCCAGGAGCTGATCACGAAGTTTAGTGGGCTTGATTAGGATTGAGACTATCCATTGCTTCAGATTGAAACACAGATATTTAAAAGGCAGTTGGAAGGAGCAGGGAGATAAGAGAGAGGGGACATTGTCAGACAACAAATTAAGTTGATCAAGAGTAATTTTTAAAAAGGGACATGGATTGTTATACTCAAGAACTGTCCTTAATGAGTGGTCCCATTTTTAGTGATAAAATACAAATTTGTGTTGGGGCTTCCTGTTTGGAAGTAAATATTGGTTAATAATTTGAAATTTTCTTCCTGGAATGACTATTTTATTAGAAACTGTAGAAGGAAGGTAAGAGAAACATACAGCCTCCCAGTATGGAATTGAGCTATTGACTATGTGAGTAATTCAACATTGTAATCAACAACTTCTCAGAGTAAAAAAATCACTGAAATACCTCTAAATATCTACTTCATGTTCAGGTGCCTCAGAAAACAAGAAATTCAAAACTATAGACATCTTGTTAGAGGATTGGCATTGAAACCTGCTAAAATATTTTCAATTATACTTGGAGTCAAGTAAACACATGAATTAAAATTCTAAAATAAATCTAAAATTCAAACATTAGGAACACTTGACAACACAATTTATATTAAAAGTACCAAAGTAAATGCATTGTATTCTTAGATAAATACATGTTAGCACTGCTTTAGAAAAATAAGGCTCTTAAATTTTAATTATGACATCATTGTCATTAGTTTTAAAAGATTATAAAACAAAACATACATAAAAATTAGATTGGGGGCTGGAGAGATGGCTCAGTGGTTAAGAGCTCTTCCAGAAGTCCTGAGATCAATTCCCAGCAACCTCATGGTGACTCACCACCATCTGTAATGGGATTCGATGTACTCTTCTAGTGTCTGAAGACAGCTGCAGTGTACTCTGATAAATAAAAATAAATAAATCTTTTTTAAAATTTAGATCAAGACTATGGAACAAATAAGCACTTTGAAAGTATCTAAATCAAAGTTTAGACAAGCAAAATGTGACAGAGAATAACATAGTAGAAAAAGCTAGTGATTTGGAAAATGCAGAAAACAACATAAAAATAAGACATGTCAGGTTTTATGAATGTAGAGTTAAGAAATATAGATGAACTGCTAATCGATACATATTTGTGTGAGTCATAAAATTAGAAAAGTAGAGAAAATAGAATAAAAATATTTGTGGATAGTGATAGTTGTTTTCCTAAGACAAGGAATCAGTAGACAGAGATGGATTTGGGAGCAAATGGAATCTCTAGAAAAGAACAAAAGAATACATATGATAGACACCTTATACTAAAGATACAAATTACCCAAATCTAAAATCTAAATGGCATACATATTTAAGATTTATTTTATTTATTTAAAATGGGAGCAATCTATTTCCATGTATACTGTATGCACTACATATCAGTCTAATATTTTCAGCACATGGACATAATTTTATACAGACAACCTAGAGTTCCAAAAGAAAACAAAAACAGAATGATATAATTTAATAACATACTTTCATGACAATAATTATCTAAGACTATACTCATTCAGAGTAACAGAAAGCAGGTCTACAAAGAGAAATCCTGTTTCAAACATAACTAAAAATACCTCTCAAATACCTGGCTATACAAACCCTCTATTCATCACAAGCTGAGAAGAACTCACTAATTATCCCAAATAGTTACAAAATGCAGAGATAAAGAACAACTGTCTCACTGAAGGAAAACAGTAATAACTGACAGAAAGTCATCTCCAATAAGAGAATCCCATTTGTACGCATGGTTCCTTGTGTAAATAACTAATTTCTAACTCCTCAAAATTATGATACCTCAAGATCCACTGAGTCTACAAAACTTAAGCCAGTGATCTCCTAAAAATTATCTACTCCAAAATACTCTTTACTGACTGATAACTACTGAAGTGGAAAAGCAGTCTACCTCCAGATTCTCAGAAAATCTGCCACATTAACTCAGGTCAGAAATATATATATCCATCCACTCCTAAAATAACATAGTAAATATCCTCACTGATTCTTCAAAGTCCTGAATTCCTGTGGAGGAGAAATGGTGGCATCTTTGTACCCTTTCAGTGGAAGGTAGACCTTGGCTCTTTTCTCTAAGTGGAATCCTCTGTCCACAGTTATTTATGGTCTATCATACCAACCTGAGGTATTTATTCTCCCTTGTGCACTATATTTGTAGTTCTCTCAGCTAAATATGAAGCTCATCTGGCAGGAGAGCTGTTTGGCATTCCCACTCTAACACATTTAAAACAAAACTCCAATCTATTCCACATTTTCTTGTAGAAATTATTCCATGCAAAAGGCTTCCAATTTACCTCTTTTTGGTCTGATCCATGGTGTAGTAATTTTGAACATGATGCTCTTTCAAGTATTTATTACTTTGTTTTAGTCTTCAAAAACTTTCTGTATGTGTTTAGTCATGGTGTTTCAGTCACACTCCAGATTGAGAAAGGAATTCTTTACATTTTTACATTCCATTTGTAAAGAAATTTTACAATGGTAGGTGAACTTTTAACAAAATTATTCTAAAACATATACATAGACTGATATATGTCATTGAACCAATAGACTTGACTTCAGGATAGAAGATTAATCCAACACTAAGTTACACTCAATCCTAGTTTTCATATTTTTAGCTATCAGATATGGGGACATTTCAAGAAGATGGTACAATTCTATATATTATTATGGAAATAATTATATTATATAAAATAACATATATTATATATATTTATTATGTATCACATATTATACATAATTTACATATTATATATTTTTATATTATATATATATATAGTATGAATAGTCTCATATGTATTAAAGGCCTTGTTATCAAAGTGAAGATATTTCTGAAAACTAAGTTCTAGGCCTATGTTGTTTTGTTGGTGAATTGTACCTGTTGTTCACCTAAACAGCGTATTGATTTTATTTTATTGCTTCTAGAAAAATAGCAATGGGAGAGAACTTTTTTGACTTATCTGGTAGGCTAGTATTGCCCTGACTGCTGAGGCAGTGAAAACATATGAAAGATCATAAACATAGACACAAATTCCCTCCAGAAAATATTTACAACCTGAATCTAATGACTCATAAAAATTAAATTTCACAGTCATGAAATGGAGTTGATACTGCAGATCTAAGTTAAGATACATGTAAGTTATCACATTATCTTTCTAAAAAAAATGTAACAAGATTTCTTAAACCATGGGAGAAAATTCTTTTACAAAGTAAAAGAGCCAACATGTTGAAAACACCTCAAATTATTGAAAAGAAGGAAACACTCAACTGGACTAAAGACTTAAAGAAAAACTGTCCCTTCTCTCCTTGTCATATTATATAGACCCACACCTAGGGCAGAGACCAGTTACTCTACTAGATAGGCCAGGTCTGCATGCTGGAACCTAAGCACCAGGCCAGCTCTCTTAACATCTGGAATAAGCCTCCTACCCTTCTAGAAACCAGGCCAGCATCCTACACTGCAGAGGACCCCTGGCTCTATCAGAGGCCATGGACATTGCAAGGACACCAGTCCTCAATTTGAGCAGAAACGAGCTGCTTGACCTAAGGACATTCAGGCCATGAGAAGTTCAAGCCCCCAACGTGAGTAGAGACTCTCTAATCTACCACAGGCTACTCCAGCCAGATCACAAGGAAGGAAAGAGAAACTAAGGAAGAAAGCATCCATCCTGCAAAGACATCACAGACATCAGCATGTAAACCTATAATCATTCCAAATCCAAATACCTAAATATTAGTGTAAGAACACAATCAACAACACCTATTGCAATATGTTACCACCATATCCCAGCCATCCCACAATAGCAAGCACTGAATATTTCAACATAGCTGAAGCATAAGAAAGTGACTTAAAACCAACTTATGAATGATAGAGGTCTTTAAATGGGAAATGAATAAATCCCTTAAAAAATCAAGGAAAAGACAATCAATAAATTGGAAGAAATATAAAACAAATCCTTAAAGAATGTCCACAAAAGCCAAAAAACAAGAGAAATAGAAAGAATAAAGAAAACACGAAGTGAAAGAAATGTGGCAAGGAAAAATCTAGGTAAGTGAACAGGAAACACAGATGCAGGCTACACCAACAAATTACAGGAGATGAAGACAAAAATGTCAGTCACTGAAAACATGATTGAAGGAACAGGTACATCAGACAAAGAATATGTTAAATCTAAATAATTTCAGACAGAAAATTCCAGGAAATATGGGATACCATGAAAAGACTAAACCAAAGAATAGTAGGAATTAAAGAAGGGAAAGATTCCTAACTCAAAGGCCCAGAAAACACCTTTAACAAAATCATAGAAGAAAGTTTTCCTAGCCTAAAGAAGCACATGCCTATGAAAGTGCAAGAAGCTTACAGAACACCAATAGATTAAGCCAGAAAAGAAATTGCCCCACTACATGATACACTAAGCACAGATATCAAAGATATAATATTAAAAGTTGTAAGAGAAATAGGCCAAGTAACTTATAAAGGAATAGCTAGTAGAATTACACCTGGCTTCTCAATGGAGACTAAAAGCCAGAGAGCCATGAAAGATGTGCTGCAGACTCTAAGAGACCACAGATGTCAGCCTAGACAACTATACCCATCAAAACTTTCAATCATCATAGATGCAGAAAACAACACATTTCATGATTAAGTCAAATTAAACCATACATATCCACAAACTCAGCCCTATCTTAAGAACTAGAAGGAAAACCCCGTTTGAAGGTTAATTACACACACACACAGAAGCACAAGTAATAAATAACTTCATATTTGCATAACCCAAGAAAGAACACACAAACACATACACACACCCACACACATACACATACCCACACAAACATACACCCATCCACAATTACCAACAAACTACAACAAAATAACAGGAATTAAAAATCCCTAGGCATTATTATCTCTCAATATCAAAGGACTCAATACCTATTAAAAATACATAGATTAACAGAATAGATGTGAAAACAAGATCCATTCTTCTACTGCACACAAAAAACACACTTCTGTATCAAAGATAGATATTACCTCAGAAAAAATAGTTGGAGAAGATTTCCTAAGCAAGTGGTACCAAGAAGTAACCTGGTATAGCTATTCTAATATCTAAGAAAATAGACCATACCAAAGTTAATGAAGAGAAATGGCAGAAGACACTTTATACTCACCAAAGGGAAAAAAAAATCTACCATGATAACATTTCAATTCTCAACATCTGTCCTAAATGAAAGGGAACCCACATTTGTAAAAGAAACATCACTAAAGAACAAAACACATATTGACCCTCAGACATTGATAGTGGGTGACTTCAATATCCAACTCTCACCAACGGGCATATTACCAGAAATAAACTAAACAAAGAAATAATAGTAGTGATAGATGTTATGAACCAAATGGACCTAATGAATATATTGAAAGATGTTACCCAAACACAAAGAACATACCCTTTTTCAACTCCTCAAGTAACCATTTCCAAAATTAGCCCCATATTCAGTCAAGTCTCAACAGATTAAAGATTATTGCAATATCCTGCTGCATCCTACCAGGCCATGATAACATACAGCTGGATTTAAAAAAACAACAGAAATAGCAGGAAGCCTACAATCTCAGGGAAACTGAACAAATATATACAGAATGACTATGGGTCAAGGAAGAAATAAAGAAGGAAATTAAAGACTTTAGAATTCAATGAAAATGGATGTACAACATACAATTATGGGAAATGATGAAAGCTGTGCTAAGAGGAAAGTTCATAGCACTAAGTGCCTTCACAAAGAAATTGGACAGATCTTAAACTGCACACCTGAAAGCTCTAAAGCTAAATGAAACAAAAGCACCAAAAGGAAGTAGACAGTATGTGCAACTTGGTCTTCATATGATCCTGAACAACTAGAATGGGGGCTATCTCAAAAGTTATTGCATATGCATGGGATATGTTCTTCTAGCTGGGCTGCCTGATCTGGGCTCAAAGAAATGCAAAGTACTTAGCTTTGTAGAGACTTGAAATGCCAGGGTGGGATGATACCAAGGAGGCTCACACCCACTCAGATAGAAAGAAAAGAGGGAAGGATTATGAGAACTGGTTACCAGGATGGTGGCACTGAGCAGGATGCAAAATGAATAAGCAAAATATATAAAATTAAATTAAAAATCAAAATAGACTAAAAGACAAATTGAGAATACACAAATTAATAAATTAATAAATTATCAGGTGGCGTATAACAGACACCAAGGAAATCAAAAGAAACATTAGGTCATTCTCAAACTATACACTACATAAAATGGGAAAATCTAAAAGAAATGAATGGTTTTTGATAGATAACACTACTGGAATATAATCAAGACCAGATAGATAGCAACTTAAATAATCCATTAGAGGGAGTCACTAAAATTTCCCAACCAAAAATGCCCAGGGACAGCTGGCTTTAGGTCAGAATTCTACCAGACTTTCAAAGAATATCTAGGACCAATATTCCTCAAATTATTCCACGGAAATAACATTGCCAAATTTATTGGTTTTGAGGCCTTGGGCATCCTGATACACAAACCACATAAAGATTTAACAAATGAAAAGAAATAAAATTACAAACTAATTTCCCTTGTAAACATTGCTGCAAAAATACTTAATAAAATACTATACTTGCAAGCAGAATTAAGAACATATGAAACAGATCATTCACCATGATGGAATAGGCTTCATCCCAGACATACTGCAATGATTCAGCCTAGAAAAATTTGTCAATGTAACCCACCATATAAACAAACTAGAAGAAAAACCCACATAATTACCTCATTAGACTCTGAAAAAGACTTTGACAGAATTCAACACCACTTCATGATTTGGAGAGGTCATGGATACATACTTAAATATCACAACTGCCATTTGTAGTAAGCTATTTGTAGTAAGGCCAATATCAAGTTAAATGGAGGTAAATTCAAAGCAATTCTTTGAAAATCAGGAACAACATAAGGCCATTAACTATCTTCATATGTATTCAATATAATACTTGAAGTTCTAGCTAGAGCAATAAGAAAACAAAACAACATCAAGTTTTTCAAATTTGAAAGGACAAGGTCAAAATATCACTATTTACAGATGATACAATTATGTACATAATCAACAATTTTACCAAGGAACTCCTAAATCTGAGAAATACCTTCATCTAAGACATTGGACATTAGATTAACTAAAAGAAAAAGGAAAAATAATAAAGAAATCAGTAGCCAAGTTATATATAAATGACAAAAGGGCTGAGAAAGAAATAATGGAAACAACACACTTTTCAATATCCACAAACAATACTAATCAACCAAGTGAAAGATGTATAAAATGAAAAATTGTTTTTGAAGAGAAATTGAAAAATATATCAGAAGATGGATAGATCTCCCATGCTCATGGATCAGTAGAATCAACAAATTCAATGCAATATCTATCAAACTGCCACCAACATTCTTCACAAATATTGAAAGGATAATTTTCAAGTTCATATGGAAACATACACACACACACACACACACACAATTCTCTAAATAAATAAATAGGATAGCTAAGTCAATCTTAAATAATAAAAGAATTGCTAGAGGTATAATCTTCTCTGATTTCTACTTGGACTACAGAGCTAGAGAAATACATAGAGTGTGGTATGAACAAAAAAGCAGACATGTTGATCAATGTGGTCAAAATGAAGACCCTGACATAAATGCATATGCATATGGGTACCTCACTCTTGATAAAATATACAGAAATATAGAGAGGAAAAGGAAAAGTTCTTCAACAAATGGTGCCAGTCAAACTGGATGTGTGCCATCCAGATACACTGAATCTGATAGGAGACAAAGTTCAAAATAGTCTTGAACTTCTCAGCACAGGAAAAGACATTCTGAACAGAACAATGTTGTTAGCACAGGAACTAAGAACAACTAATAAATAAGACCAAATGAAACTGAAAAATGTCTGTACACCAAAGGATACTGTTATTCATTCAAAGCTGCAGCCTACAGAATGTAAAAATATATAAAGTATTTAGAAAAGCTACCACTGGAAAAGAATACCAAAATAAAATGGAATACAAATCAGAATATGGATGTAAATGAAATAACAACAGCAAAGTATTTCAAAAGAGGAAACACAAATGGCTAAGCAACATTTAAAACTGTTCAACAAACTTAGTCATCAAGGGAATTAAAATTAAAAAAAAATGTTGTGAGATTTCATTTTACACATATCAGAAAATCCAAGATCAAGAAAACAACTGAAAGTTCATGGTGGCTAGGGTCTAAAGTCAGGGAATACTCATCCATTTTGGGGATTACAACCTTGTACAGACATTATGGATATCAGTGAGTCAGTTCTTCAGGAATCAAGTAATCAATCTACTTGAAGATCTAGCTCTCTTAAACATATTCTCAAAGAATACTTCATCCTATTACAGAGATACTTGTTCAACCATGTTTCTTACTACTCTATATGTAATAGGCATAAATGAGAAAAATTTAGATGTTCCTTAACAAATTAATAAACACAAAAGTGGGGGACATTTGGACAGTAGAATATTACTCAGCCATCAAAAATAAATCACAAAAATCATAGGCAAATTGATAGAATAAAAAAAATCATTCTGAATGAAATAACCCAAAAACAGAAAGACAAATATTATATGCATTCACTTATCTGTTGATGTTAATTATGTTGCCAATGTCTACCAAGCTAAAATCCCTAGAACTACAGAGGATAAGGATAGAGTTTAAGACTGGGAGTGGAAGTAGAATAGATAGTCATAGTTTGATAGGGAAATGGTAACAGAAATATCAAGTGGGAGCTGAAGGAAGATGGGATAAAGGAAGGAAATATGAAGAAAAACAGCTACAATCAAGGGCCATTTGAGGGATAATAGGGAAACCCGATACAGTGAAATATTCCTAAATTATATCCATATATGAAGGTATCTAAATGAAATTGACAAATAATGAAGAAAACAGAGCCCTAACTGGCCATCTTTTGTTACCAAATGAAACTCCCAATACTGGGATTGAATTACATTTAATTGAGTTGTTGGTCAAAGGTGTCTGTTGGGAATCCGCAAACTGCCCATGACTGCATAACTTGTTGAATTTTGAGAAGTCAAGCTGGGGCCTACCTAGAGCCTTTGCCTCTACATGCTTGTGTCTATGACACCGGCTCTAAACTTCTGGATCACAATCCCTTTGGTAGGTCAAACAACTCTATCACAGGGATCACATATCATATATTCTGCATGTCAGATATTTATATTAGGAGAAATATTCATAAGAGGAGAAAAATTAGAGTTATGAAGTAGCAAAGAAAATAATTTTATAGCTTGGGGGGGGCACCACACTATAACGAACTGTCCCAGTTTTAGGTCAAAGAATTCGAAATATTGAAAACCCTGGTCTATATTATAGGAGATCTGCATGCTACCAAAGGAAAAAGGTAGGCACAAACCTTTTAATATGCAATGGTCTTCTGCTTTCAAGATATGCCAGTGCAATGCTGGCACAAATTTTGTGGAAGTAACCAACCATTATTTGATTTCACTGGGGTGAAGTTCCACTCCATGAGATGGAACATATACCTGACACTCTTTGGATAACCAAGAACCTGAGACTAGATTAGAGACCTATGGTAAAACCAAATTCTACTTCTAATCAAACAAACTGAAACAATACAGCAATAAATGACACCTAATCATTTTCAGATGTACTTAAAGAACAATGTGTGATCAGCCACATCTCAGCGAAATTTCCTCTTGCAGCTGGTGGGAACAAATACCCACAGCCCAAGTATTATTCAGAGAATGAGAGATCCTGGAATACTCAGCCACAAATGGGATGTCTTCACCACATTTCTTCCCTCAGGGAATACTACAGAACAGAAGATGGCAAGAGTTTAAGAGCCAAAGGTGATGAAGAACACCAAGAAAAAAGACCCTCTAAATGAACATTACTGATGTACATATGAACTCAACAGAGACTGAGACAGCATTCATCAAGACTTAATGTCTCTATACCAAATTGGCTCCTAGAATTGAAATGAGAAAAATACATATTCCCTGTCTCAAACCCAGAAGTTATCTTCAAATTACAAATATTTTTTTTGTTTACATTGAAGTTTTCTCACTGAAGAAACATATTCCTCTTTTAGATAGGCTTCAAGCCCAGTAATAAATGATCAATACAATGAACTCACCAGCATCTTTAAGGGTTCCCAGTCTCATAATGGATGTGAAGCTTTTCTTCTTCTTTTTTTAATCTTATATTTTTATTTTGCAATTTATTTACATATAATTTTTCTCATTACCCTATAGGCCCTTTGTAAACATACTATGGCTTCGAGTTTAATGACGGCATAGTATTCCTGAGTGGGATAACACGTGGATCTCTGTGTCTATATTTGCTCATGTGCCTTTTCTTTTGCCACTTCCTTTCTGTTTGTTTTGTCCTACTCCAAAGTATTAGATTTTGTTTTATTTTATAATATTTTATTACTGTCCCTTAAAAGCCGGCTTATTTTCTAAAGCAAGAGTTAAATGGGAAAGTAGATTGGGAAGAACACAGAGAAATAGAGGGAGGGAAAACTAGAATAAGGTTATATTATTTCAGGGGGTAAATGCTATTTTCAATAAGCAAAAAAAAAAATATAGAAAGTTTAGATTTTACCAAATTTAAAAATATTTCTTTGAGAAAAACTGCTAAGAATATTGATGTGGTTTTCATGAGAACGTGTGAATATTTATTTTCCTAATGATGGAAATTTTGAGAAAGATTGATAGCGTACTGTTGCTGGAAGAGCCCTGTGACTGGGAACGAGCTTCAAAAGTCTTACATCATCTTCAATGTGTCTAGCTTTTCCCTTTGCTATAACTCAGAATATGAGCTATCACCTGTTGCACCAGGTGTTCCTCCTGTCATACATTTGTTCTGACATCATAGACTCTAACCCTCTGAAACAGTGAGTCCAAATAAATACTTTCTTTTATTAATTGTGTTGGGCATGGTGTTTCATTGTAGTAATAGAAAAGTAGCTAAGACAAATATGATTAGACAATTTAATAACTGACTAAAAAGATTGTCAAACCCCTCATGTAAAAGACTTTTTCATTTAACTTATATAAAGGGAATTCATTTACATAGCATAGAAGCCACCCATATAAAAACGGGGGGAAAATTAGTCTTGACTAGACTCTTCATCATGGGAGCATTTACAAAAGCAAGGTAACTCATATATTTTAAAATTTGACATTCACCAACGAATAAAAAGCAAGTAACCAAGTCATAGTTCCCTAAGTATTTGAGATTATGAAAATGTTCAATTACACTCTATTGAGGCACAAAGACATTCTTGCTAGGAGAGCAAAATGAAAATTTCTGCAATAGGAAATTCTAGGAAGAATACCAAGAAGCTGGTCATCCTCCTGCATTGTAAAAGCATGTGTGTGAATATGAAACTCACTTCAAAGTCTGCTCTACAGAACAAGCCATGACCTTAAGGATCACACAGTAAAGGGAACGGCAATATGGTATATCACTCTGGAAAACCACTAAATAGTTTCTTTAAAGTCAAACATATATTTACTGTATCACTCAACTGTCTGTACCAAGATACTCAACATATAAAATTAAAAACTGCATGAATGCTCATAGCAGCAATATTTATAAGCACTGAAAAGGTGGAGTGAGCACAAATGTCCTTTAATAACTGGATGGAGTAGCATGCTCTGATAGAGCATTGATCTTGCAATGGCCTGGGCACATCTCCAAGGCATCAAGCTGAATGGACTAAGCCAATCTCAAAAGGTTACATGCTATATTACTCCATTGATGTGACATTCTGAAATAGAAAAGAACATAGTGACAAAGGCCCCAGGGGTTAGACTATTCTAGAAGACGTTACTGTGCATGGGTAGCAGAAGTCTTGGAGAGACATGCACATTCTCTACACGGCTAAAGTGGAAGCTCAAACTATAAAGAGTCATAGAGGTGAACATTGAAAATAAGCTTAACTTGGAGCTCTAATATTTTTATTTAAAAATCTAATAAATAAGCAATCTTAATGGGACATATGTATGTTGAGAAACAGTTTACCTCCATCAAGAGGCATGTCAGCAAACTGTAAAGCTCTTGCTTGGAGGGAAAAAGAAATATAAAAACCTGTAAAATTTTGGTCAGAGGGAATAAGGGAATAATTAAGGCTATTGACAATAGTCATAATTACATAAAAATATGCAATTTAAAAATGATTACGATATCATAAAAATATCATACATCTGGCCTTAAAACTTCACTCTATTAAATAATTTTGGTAACATAAATAACAAAACTTGGTCATCAAAAATAGACTCAGAAGAAAATTTAAAAAAAAAATCTCAGTAAAACAAAAAATAATAATTATTTTACCTACTTCAAATGATGCTAACAGCCCCTCCCAAAGTTGACAGACCCAGATACTTCATGGGAGAACAAATTAGTTGAGATGTTGTGTTCTGATGTTTTGGAAGTTAAATATGTGACTCTATTCTCCCTTCTTTCTGAGGTGGAACAAATGGTTAAGTAAGAGAGAACACTATTAGTAGAAAGTAAGACAGACATCAAGTCTTGGCTCTGTCCCTTACACATGATGCTATGTCAGATTTGAAGCAAGTCTGTAGTCAGATCTCCCTGTTTTCCATGACTGAAGAATAACTAAACAGGCATGAACATTCCTGTGTATGTGTGAGCATGCTCAGTGAATATTTCCCAAATGATTACAACTCCTAGAGTCATGAGCTGTGAATTTAGCAGAGGGTCATAGTCCAAGACAGCAGGAAAGGTCACCTCTTACAGGTACTATTTTAAAGACAGTAGGACAAATCATGCTTATTTTTGAGTTCATAAGATTATAAATTGAGATTTGCATGTGGAGTACAAATGGGGCAAGATGAAAAACAGCTCAATGTTGCCACTACTCAAAGAAATGATCAGTTATGAACTTGTGAGGATTCAGTCCTCATATTCTAATTGTGAACACTAACAAAGCATGTGTGTTTGTGTGCGTGTGTCTGTCTGTGTGTCTGTGTGTATGTGTGTGCAATTCACTTCAAAGTCTACAAAAAAAGAACAAACGATGGCATTATGAATCAAAAGTCCCAGACTCAGAGCTTTGTGGCAAAGCAAAAGAATATCCAAGAAATTATAATTACAGAAAGAAACTACAGAAACTAGTAGATATTTTGGATACAAACTCCCCCCAAACAGTATTTAAATCCCTGGTCCTCACCTAGGAGCACTATGTTGGGACACTGTGGTGCCTGGATGGTTAAAGTGGGTCTCTGAGGGATATGAAGGGCCATGTAGTTTATATTTCTGACGGCTTCCAGTACCCTGAGCTTGGTCACTGAAACATAACAGGCTTCTTGCACCTGCTGACTTGGTGTACCTAGTCCTGCAGTGATGCCCTCACCATGATATTGGGCCTACATCCACTTAAACAATGAGAGAAAATTAACCAAGTTTTATTCCTTACTTTGCATTTTATCAAACATCCACCTATAGTATTGAGAAAAGTAACTGATGCAGAATCCAGAGGACACCCATGCACCCATACATGTCAGCGTGATGGGGAGTGAGGTAGTAGGCCAGAACTAAGTGCCTATGTTATAGAAAGATGGTATAGATGCTATTTAACTTTCCAAAGCCTCCCCTATACTTCTTACTTGAGTTCTCAAATATCAGGCCTGATGACTTCCTGGGGTAAAATGCATCAGATACAGGGCTAGGTGAGCTCCATCCCATCATTTGGAAGAAATTGATGTCTGGAGACCTCTGATTGGTAATCAACCAACATACACCCTTTCCACAACACCACAACAGGCATGTGGCAACAGAACCAAGGTATGAAATCTGTCCTCTACACCACCCTGTGTTGGGCTTACCAGGCCCTGACTGGGTAGCTGTTGTTTGTCAACTGCTGACTATTACTTTTGTAGCCACGTGGTATATAATTTCAAGTCACATAGGTGAATGTTCACAGTGAATTCCCATTTCATGGCTCCATGCCCAATAGTGTCATACACAATGGCAGAATCATGAAACAATATTTAGTTGGCATGAATTCTGAGCCTGTTCTTTCTTGTGCCAAGCAACTCATTGTATAGTTATATCTTCCTTCAGGATAATGCTAACATTACTTGGCATGGTTACTGGTCCTATGACAGGTTTTGGCTCAGCAGTATTCTAGGGATGAAGATACACCCAATGAAGTCTATGGAAGGCTCACACCTTGTGAGAACTGATGATCTGGGGAGTTTAGTAAGTGCTGAAGTGAGTTTCCTTAAGTGTGGCAAAAGCAGTACCCCTAGGGAGTAAAAGATCTGAACTCATCTGCCCCAGAGTGTCTCCCAATGTTTCCATGCTACCTCAGTAGCTGTTCATTACAATTCTTTCTTCTCTATGATACTTGACTGTTCTTAAGACAGCAAATGCTCTCTCCAAAGGTGCTTGCTACTCCTTTCCTGAGCATAAGCCTGAACTTGATATAGCATACCCATTCATACCAGTCATCTGAGAAGCTCTGCTATCTCCTAGTATTGTAGTTCTGGGTATGAAGTAGAAAGAAAAAAAAAATTACATGTTTCATTAATGGTAATCATGAGATGAATTATACCCTAGATTTCTATATTTCCAACTTACTACTTAAAGACATTTATGCAGAAGTAAGGAACAGAGGAGATTACTTCAAAACTGAGAACAATTGGATATTCTGATTGAAGTTTTGAAGAGGGTTTCCCTATGGATTCCAAGCTGGCTTAGACCTTATGACCCTGCTTCCATAGCATTCTACACATCACCCACACATTTCAAAACTTAGAGTCCCTTCTCACCATCACCCTACTCCTCTGGAAATGAGGATAATACTAATTGCATTCATTGCCAGCTGATTAATTTTAGAAGTGCTACCACATGTAAATATGTGACACATAGAAACACAAATCTGGACTCTGGACCACACACATAAAAATGTACCACCTTCATTCCTCAGCTTCTTTTCTAAAGTACATAATTTTTAATAATTAATTATTTTATTTATTTATATTGCAAGTGTTGACTCTTTTCTGGTACCTCCTTTCAGAGTTCTTCACCCCATTCCTCCTTCTCCTTTACCTCTGAGAGGCTTTCTTTCTGACAGTAATGCTCCACTGCCTGAGATAACATGGACACAATGTATTGACCATGGAGAGTTAGAGCTGGTATCTACCTAAGACCCTTTACCCCTATAGTATAATGCTCATGGTACAGGAAGGTAGTCAATATACTACCAAAGAAGAAAAATAAACACCTGTCCAGTTAAAAACTCTTCAATCTATAATGGTGACCTTCCTGAACTTTTTGTGGGTTCAATAATGGCACAATGTTATAAAAGTAACCAAACAAGATCTGATTTGTTTTAAGGTCCATAAGACAGAACCAACATTCAAGACTTCTCAGTTGACCAATAAGATTAGACTAGGTAGTGCAGGATCCTATGGGGAACCCAAATACTACTGTCTTGATAATGGGACATGAGAGAGAGACCTCTGAATAATCAGTCCTAAATGAGATGTTTTCAGTAAATCCCTTCCCTTAGTGCTCAGGGAATTCTGTATTAGAGAAGGCAGAACGAGTGTAAGAGCCAGAATGAGTCCAGGACACTAAGGAAGCCAGGAATTCTAAGTGTGGCCCATGTACACAGGAAAGCAGACAGACTAAGGCAGCATGCAGAGGACCTACATAGGTCTGCACCAGATGGAGAATTGGACACAAGCCCACACTCCTAACCCAGAAAATATTTCTAACTGATCATAACTCGCAAATGAAAGATTGGTTTTCTCCAATGTAGTCTCACTGGGAAACAAACCACTTTTAAGAAGAGGACTCATTTTATCAGGAAATGGGCTACACAAAACTAACTCAGTGGTATTTCTAGAGGGTTTTTTGTCTCATAATATTGTGTTAGGCTTTCTTTTTTTAAGAAAAAAAAACCTTACAAATCCTTTGTGTGTGTGTGTGTGTGTGTGTGTGTGTGTGTGTGTAAATCTGCAACTATTTGTGTTTCTTGTTCTTTTCTATGACTCTTATTCTTCTGGGTTTGTTTGTTTGTTTGTTTCTTCCTTTTCCAATTTGTTTATCTTATTTTATTATTATTCACTATTTTTAGATGTCTGTTTTCTTTCTATCAAGAAACAGAAATGGTATAGATCTATCTGGGAGGGGAGCAGGTGGGCAAGAGTGGTATGTAGAAAGGGAAACTGCAATCAGAATATATTGTATTTGAAGAAACTATTTTCAATGGAAGAAATAAGGTAAAAAATCTTGAGAGAGAAAGTTATAAAAAACACTGCTATTAATTGTTCTTCACCTAGAAAAGCCTTATAATATACCTTTTAGTATTCCAGCTTTTAAAATGTTCATGCTCAAAACTTCTGAGTTTTCTGGCTTAGTACCATTGGATTCATATCTGCACCAACTCCCTTTCTATGCATTCATTCCTGACACTGAACATGCATGTGAATGATGGGCCTTACCTCTACATTCCTTAAGAACTACTTATATATGTGAAATTTAGCTACCATCCAACTCATGTTTCTGTTCACTCTGTTCCATATGTTCTTGGTTATTTGAAGTACATATTGCATCTTAGGTTTAACTCCAGATACAAGTTTGGTTGCTTTGTTTCTGTAGATGACTGGTGTCAGTTTCTTAGATTTTTCTCTGGTAATCAGCATTTCTCAAATTGAACTGGGACTCAAAGTCATGTTTCACTGAATCCTAATATGTGAACTATAAGGAACTATGTAAAACTCCTTTCTTATTTTCATTATATATCAGCTTTTCTGGGAGCTTATGTTCAAAATTTCTGTGAATCTTATTTTTAAAATTAACCCCTGTACTTAGCCTATGACTTCTACAACAAATCATCACACAGTTTAAGACAACATAAACTTATCCTCTCAGTGTTCTGGAGATCAGACACGCTAAACAAAAATGCTAACTAAACAAAACTCCTCCGACATCTTTTAAGAACTATCTTCTTTTCCTGTTCTAGGATCTGCACTTACTAACTTCTTTGAGTTCAGAATGGCAACTGCACTTCACATAACTTGTTTTCCGGACCTTAAAATGACACTGTATTTTGTATTTAGGATCTACTAAGATGATGTAAGATTATTTTTTCCTTGACATCTTTAAGTTAACCTTGTTTTAAAATATAAAGACTTCTTATTCATGGATGACAAGGCTAGGTAAAGGGCTTAGTGTTAGAATGCTTGCCTCCCATACACAAGGCCCTGGGATTTTTTACCTGTCAAAGAGAAAAATTGACACCCCCTGATTCTTTTTTTTAGTCTTCCACAATTTTATCAACATATATCCTGAATTTTGATTGTCTTCACTACTTATTACCCACTCCCACCCTTCTACTCTTTGTCTTAAACTGTTCTTCTCAACATCAGTCTTCCTATTTTGATACTTGTCTTTCCTTTGACCTACTGAGTAAGTCCTTGTGCTTATCTCCATGACCAGGAGTGGGACTCATTTATTGGAGCAAAGACAGTATATTTGTGACTACATCTCTAAAAAAAAAAAAGGTTGCCCCCCCCTTTCCAAGTGCCAATTAGTTGCCCACAGTCCCCCAGTGAGGGTTGGAATTTCATGAGCCCTTTTTTTTTGTATGAAAGAGTGTTGATTGGCCCAGTCTTATGAAGGTTTTGTACAGCAATGTCTAGATTGAGTCAAGTAATGACCATAGCCCATCCTAGAGATACTATCTTTAGCATTCCTTATTAACCATTAGCTCTGAAGTTATTTTCCTATATTTTTCTGTGCTTTTTCCTCAGTATCACAGTGAGTGGTGCTATCATTCTTGTTTAGGGCAAAGTACAAGCATAAGTATTTAGAAGAAAATTTGATAACATGACCATTTATATATTCTATGCTTTAGGTGAAGGGTATGCTATCCTTGAGGTCACCAGGCTACTTTACTTTAGGGAAATGAGATATATGTTAAAAGGAGATACATACTGGTACTTAAGACAGGAATGTGCTTGTTGTCTAAGAGTATCAACCATGATAGAATGCAGACTGTCCAAATATATCTCCAATCCATTTGTTCTAGACTATACTATATGGAAGAACTAATCTAAAGTACCATGTAAGGAGGTGTGTGGCTCACCATTTAGGTTAAATATTCATGGTCTTAATTTACCTTTTTCCTGACATCTTTTCTTCTAAGAACACTTCACACAGGGATTTCCCAGTTTGAGACATCCACCTCTGTTTGACTATCCCTCTATCATGTGAGACCATTTTTAGAATTATTTCTTACTTCCTTCAAGTATTTATGCTCAGTTCTCATACCCAAACCTCCTGTTATTGTTGCTGTAGGCTGGGTGTATAACGTTCTTTCAATAATCTTTCTCTGTAGGTCATATCCTCTAATCCTTTTATCATTTTTGGATCCACTCCAATTTATCAATGTCTCCTTCTAAAACAAGCAGCCCAAGTGCTCCATGAAGTGCTGTGCACCTTGGTTTTAAGGAGAGAGATAACAGCTATTAACAAGGAAGTCAAGGGATTTTCAGAAACACACTCTGGAATTAATCACACACATTAAGGTAGCCTTCCCCAGTGTCTTACATACTCTTTGTGGCTGCAACAACTGCATTAATTTCTTTCAGTCATCAAGAGGAAAGGATAAATCAGATAGTTAAAAGTGTATTAGCTATGGCTAAAAATACTAGAAGTTTCAATTTATTCCATTTGTTCCTGGGTGAGCACATATGTTCTGTATGTATCTGTTAACTGATTTTATCCCATATTCTTCAATGGTACATATGAGAAAATGAAGGGTATGAAAAAGTAAGAAACTTTGTAAGTCTATTAAAATGTTAAGTGGGTTTGGAAGATGGCTTTGTAAGTTAAGGGGCTTGCTATTAATCTGATGTATTGAGTATGATCACTGGAAATACCATAGTGGTAGGCAAGAATGGACACCAGAAGTGTACATTTCACATTTCACTCCTCCAAGTATGAATTGTGGATCATGTGTGTGACTGTGTGTGTGTGTGTGTGTGTGTGTGTGTCTTAAGATGCAATCCTAAGATTTAAGAATAAGTTTATCTGCAGCATCTATGGGATATGGTTAGGCACTCAAAAACAGAAACTGTGTTGGTTTAACTCCTAGTAAATACTATGAACATTACTTCATTTAAAGGATGCCTCACTACACACTGAGTTTACTCAGCTATTTTATTTTCTCCAAAATGTTTTGCCTGTCTAGACTTGGCCTTTGAATTAAGAGTAACCTTTCTAGTGGGTCATTACCTTAAAAGGTCATTTACTCTGTAACCAACCCCTAGGGTGCCATTCAAAGGGGGTAATTTCTCAGTGTCTATAATGAGGTCTTCCCACAGCTTTAACTATTGCTTTTTAAAATTCCCTTTTTTACACAGTAAGCTGTAGATATATTTACAATTCTGTGCAATGAAGTCTATATATATATATATGTATTAGGGAGCACATATATACATACATATGTATGTATATATTAATACACACACACATATATATATAAAGCATATACATATATATGCTTTATCCATGCCTGATCTAGGTCATATAAATTTTATAAAGAAATGCAATTTCTGCTTAAGAACTAAATCATAACAAAGAAAAAATAACAATGGAGAAATCTCAGGCTTAGGAAAATATGGAATGGAGATGCCCAATAGATTTTATTATGTGGAGATAAGCTTTTGGCAAAGACAGAAGGTTCAAACCTGTTTATATAAAAGTACCTGGAATATTTTGAAACTATATTAAAAAGCCACCAGACCACCTGGATCAGATTTCTACAGGTCAGAATCTAGAACTTAGTGCTCAATATTAGAAGAGTAATAACAAAAAGTTTGCAGAGAATACTTGCTCTCTCACTTGGATTTGCGTCCTAGACTATTGACAAAAATTTATTCATGGGAAGAGCCCTAATGTTGGTAATAGTAAGGAAATCCCGGTTTGTATAGTTTTCTTTTGAAAGTTTATTTGCTATTCTAGTGATACTGAACACTACTGTAAGAATTAATCACTAATTGGTTACACAGTCTACAATAAACCAACAAACCAAAAATTAGACTTAAATTTACAGTCTAGTACCTACAGTAAGTCCCCAAAGTATTAACAACTGGATCCAGGTATCTGAGTAATTCTCCAAACCCTTACCTTACAGTAAGCTGAGAAGTCTTGATAGTAACAGAAGGTAAGCTAATGAGAGCAAAATACTATAAGGAAAGAGAGACAAAGAAACTAAATTAACATTACTCTAACTTTCTACAGTATCCATGGTCCATAGTAAGTCCTCCACTTCCTCAGCCTTAAATATGTTCTAGAATCATACCACCACATTTCAATGGCTAATTGTACCATTATTAGCTGAATGACCAACAACACAGTTATTCATCTATCTGTGCCTCAATGTTCTTGGCTACAAAGTGAGCTTTTATAATGATTAAGTATGTGAACTTCTCTACAGATACAGAATTACTTTTCTGAAGTTATGAATGTCTCAGAAATGTCAACTTCATTGAAGTATATAACTCCATAAATGATGATGATGACGATGATGACAATATATGTATGTGCCTGTGTGTGTGTGTGTGTGTGTGTGTGTGTGTGTGTGTGTGTGTAGATGGTTCAGAGAGGATCTTAGCTGATAAAATCACAAACAATGAGTAGTTCATAAATTAGAAGAATTCCTAATAATTACCTTTATTTTACTTCTTTTAAGAACATGTTTTCAATATTTGGCAGTTACAGCACCAGTACAGGCACTGGCATCTGCTCAGTGTCCACATTTTCTTCTTTTTCACTCTCAGTGGCTCCATGACTTGTGAACACTTTCCTTCATTCTCATTAGAGGTTAGTAAACAAGAGTAAAAATTAAGTGAATTGTGTAAACTAAGAAAACCAACTGAGCAAAGACGATTATCTTACTGGCTATGTCTCTCCATATCTTCTGTTTAAGGCCTCTACTTTCTTGTCATTCTGCAGGTAGTGTTCAAAGCAAAATTTCACATGAATGAACTATAAATATAATATATATTTTTTATGTTTTTCTCTAATGCTCCATTGACATATTTTCACTCCTTTCCACTGGATGACTTGATTTCCAACAATTATCTGCCTACAATTCCAACATACAAGACCCTTCTCATACTCACTGGTGCAGGAATTAATCCATATGCAAAACTTACTTCTCCATTCATAATTCAATTGTCATTTTCTGTTCTCAGCCATTAATGAATGCAGAGAAAGCTGACTATAGCATTTATAGTAAGGAATGTTACACAGTGAGAAAAATAATCTGCACATTTCTGGAGAATTTTTTTTATTCCATTCAGTATTGGTTAACTGAACAGTTACCACATGGAGTGTTTGATTTTTGAAAAGGTGAAAAAGGATTTGGCCTGGACTTGGGAGATATCACAAGGTGAAAAGGTCCCTGTGTTGCCCTTGACATAGCCCATAAACAATGGCCAGAGTCATATTCCAAGAATTCACACATTCTAAACTGAAAAGGGGAATATGCCCAAGGAAGACAGGTTTTAGGGAGGACAAAGGCAGCCTTTCATCATTTTATCACAAAAGCCAGAATGTGATTGCAAGGAGGTTACTGTGTGTCATCTCTCCATAGCAGACTACCCACCCCTTCCGTTTTTTAAAAAATAAAATCCAAGAAAGAAGCATTGTGGTTTAGCTGACAGTCGCTGCCTGTGCAACATGGGCTCTGTCTCTTCCTAAGGCCACACTGAGGTGTTGTATAGCATGATATTTGCAGACTAAAGAAGGTGACATTTTCGAGATAAAGACAGCCCTGTGGTAGGATCAGCTGTCTGGAACTGGGTTCAGTTAGAAATGATTATTTTCCAGTTGTCCCGTCATCTGTTTCTCTTCCTAAAAGGTTTCTCCTTTGGGGAAAAGTCTCCAGATGCACTTTAAAGTGCTATCTACCACACACATCCCAAACCTGGCAGGGAGCCTGAAGGGACTGAGAGAGGCTTTTCTATGGAACATAACATCCAAGCATTAACAGTGAAAGCAGAGCCTGGCCTCTCTGCATGCTGCCTGGCTGGCTTCAAAAATGCCTTTGAGTCTCCTGTGTGAAGATGGCCTCTATGGGCAAGTCAGAACCATTCTACATCCTGGGGTCCCAGACTGAATAAAAAAAGGAAAAAGGTATAGGTCAGGGAACCCCAGCATCCATCTCTGATTTCTGACTGTGAATGAATGTCATCAGCTACCTACACTGCTTCTACATCTTTCCTATATCTTCTGGATAGACTATACCCTCAAACTGAGAAGCAAAATAATCCTGTACTTTTTAAAGTTATTTTTGTCAAGTATTTTGTATAGAATGTGTCAAATATGGAAATCAGAAAAGTAGCCAGCATAACTATCTTGACTGTTGTCTCTTCTGGAACATGTATATACATGTATATGAAACATGAATATATGCACTAATGAATAAATATGTGGAAATGTGCAAAGATGAACAAAATTATCCCTTAAAAATGACTTATTCTTATTCATAACATAGGATACATAAGTTGAAAAAGACTTTTCCAAAAGCATTGATCTAATAAGAGATGAAAAATCCAGGGGTAATACTGTCTCAGAATCTATAGCATGTATTTTTCAGTGTGCTGGTTCTCAATTCTAATAATATAGGAAATGCAATAAAGGCTTGAAACAAAACATAGACTCTACAGATGAGATTTGAACAGAGCACAGCCTATATCTTGATGAATAACCTCCCAGTCCTCCTAGGCAAAGGCATCTCTATTCACTTTCCTATGGCCCAAAATTCTTGCCCTTCCTTGTGTAGCTCTTGAGCTCCACATTTCATCCACATCTGTGCTAGAGTCATAATCTCTGGAACAGCATATCTAACATCATAGAAGAATCTATGGTCACTTTGTTTTATTGTTTCTATGTTCAGCATCCATGAGGTACTGGCATCTTCAACTATTATTTTATCTATGGCAATCACAAACTAAGTTTGTGAAGAAAAAATTATCTTCAACTCTGGAGGCATTTAGAAACATAGAAATCAAGGTATTTGATTAAGACATATGCATTGAGAAAGAAGGGCGTTGTGACATTTGGAATGAAACTGAAGTAAATGGTATAAACAAATGTGCACAGACAACTTTAACTAGAGATGGTTGGAATTTTACTACAAGGGCTTCAGGGAGTCATCATGTGTGTCTATCTGGTAGATATACATAATTTTCTCAATCAAAAAGTTTCTTCCTGAAGACTTCTTCTACATCTGAGTAACTTAGTCAAGCATGTTGGTGTACATACATAATTCTGAATACTCAGAGGGATGAAGTGGGATGGTTATTTGAAGACTTCAAGACCAGCCAGAACAACATAGCACAACCAGAAAAGTGAAGGAAGACATGAAATACAAACACATAAATGCCATCTTTTGCATGGTAAAAGCAAAACACCACCTCTCCCCCCCCCCCCACATTCATACAAACACATAGAGCTTCTTTTTTACATATATACTGAAACAGTGAAGCATGATTTGGGAAAATATTTGAGATTTGTTTTAATAAGCACAGTATGTGCTGTGGGAAAATAGGAGTAGAAATAAACTTGGTCAGATGTAGACAACTCTAAAAACTGGTACAGTGACACACAGAGATTCATAATAGCATTTTTCTACTTTTATTTATATTAGCTTAATTTAAATAATGATCATGTATTTAAGAACCTCATTTCAAGAAAAATATTAATGATTAAGGTTACTAGGGAAGCTTATTTGGTTACTATGAAATGAAACAACAATGAATCTTTCATTAAACGAATAAGTCAAAATAAAATTGTCTCACAAGTTAGCTCTGTTGTTTCAGTAATTTAAAACACTATAATAACACTTTGCATATGCATTGTGCCCTGCTGAAAATCATTCAGATTGTGTCATCACATGATCTTTGGGGAGATACAGACAGCAGCTGGGACACTAGAAAAAGTCTACTGTAGTTGGTCCCAAATAAAAACCCTAGTGAACATTTCATTCTCTTTTTCTTACAGTAATTGAAACATAAGTATGGCAGAGTAGTAATAACACAATGATAGAAATTCTTACTAATATCAGAGGAAACACTAGGACTAAATATATTGCACAGGAGCTACTGTTCATTAGTCGGGGCTTCTGTATAAGACTAAAACTAATAGAATAAACGTGTGAATGTGTGAATGTGTATTTGGGTGTATTCATGTGTGTCTGGGCATGTGTGTTTGCATGTGTGTATGTGTGCTTGCATGTGTGTATGTGTGCTTGCATGTGTGTTTACATGTGTGTGTTTGTGTGTGTGTGTGTTTGTGTGTGTGTTAGAAGTGAGATTATGACAGTGGCTTACAGGATGTGGTCTCACTAGTCTGACAATAGTTGTCTCTTGATAAAAAGCATAGAATTTGACAGTTGTTCAATCCACTAGATTAGCAATCTTAGTTGGTCTTCAGTCAACATTGCATACTAATAACAAGAAAGGAATGCCTCAGTAGCTGAATAGGTTAGATGAATTATCTTACTGTTTGTTGGATGGTTGGTTGGTTGGTTGTTTTGTTGTTGTTGATGTTGTTGTTAGTGGAAACCACCACCAGAAGGTGGACCTTAGATTTAGGGTGCATTTTCTTACCTCAAATGATAGAATCAAGAACATTCCTCACAGAAATGCTCAGCTGTTTGGATTTCAATTGATTCTAGATATAATCAAGTTGACTCCAAGATTAGCCATCACAACTATAAACACAAAATACCCAAAGAATACTAGAATGGTGTATGATCCACTTTCACACTCATACCAAACAGTATAGACCTCTACAGAAAGAAACAAACAAAAGAACTGAGAGCCACAAACTTAATTACAGATAATCTGCAATATGCATGATATAAGTATTTATAAAGATAAATTTCAATGTCCTCTTAAAGTTTGAAACACTTAGTTTTTTTGTGCTTTTTAATGGTAAAGTTCATTTCAGTTCTATATGGGGAGAGGCCAAACCCTTCTCCACAGAGCAAAGTCAATAGTTTTGGATCTATAAAGAGTTTATAAAAACTGAAAATGTAAATGATGGCCTATTGTGTCACACATACTGTTGTTATCCCTTCTCAATGCTTTCTTTTTCTGTGAGCTCAGAGATGACAAGCACTGTATTGTGTTGAAAGAAACAAGGAAATCCATACATTAAACTTTATACTCCAGCATCATGACTCATAACTAAGAGTCATCCTGCTCACTTCATATGAAATATGATTCAGTACAATTTCTATTACCTTCTTCAAATTGTCCCCACAGAGTTCAGAGTAATATGGACAGGAATCTATATGTTCTTCAAATATCTAACAGAAAATTTAGATAGCAACAATTTGGAGCATCATGCTTCATGTTTTTAGGCAAGAATAATTAATCATAATCCTATATTCACTCTTTCATGTGTGGAGCCCTCTTTGTATAGACACAAATGACAGTCTAAGAAGACATCTATGGGATGAGGAGTCAGAGTTACAACCCAAGTCCTTCATTAAACAGTTGCAGAGTAAACCAGTGAACCCATTTCAACCATTACCAGCCGCTATTCTTGTGTTTTAGAGGTCTGCCCATTAGGTTATTAAATGCTTTGAGCTCCATTTTCCTTCTCTATAAAAACAGTATGACACTGGACTGGTGGGTTGTTATAGTTATGCAGCATGAATAATGTAGTAAAAGTAATAATGATCATATTATGGTCATATTTTATATGGTAGTTACTTACCATGATGTAATTAATGCATTCCATCTTCATTATTTAGTATGGGCCTCCTGCCTTATTTTGTGCAGACAGCTGTTTATTTGGGTACCCAGATGCTACCAGCATCATGTCTGCCATAGCTGAAGACAGCAGAAAAGAAGCCATTCCCTTAATATGTTCTTAGATTTTTCTCTTCACACTGAAGTAGGTTTCTCAAGAATTATAATTTAGAATAGTTCTGGCCACAGTTACTATAAGAATCAGTTCATTAAACAATGATTGACACAATCCATAGCCAACATGTTATAGACAAAGCACACATTCACATCACTGATGATAAACTATGATTCCTTTTTTTGCAAGAAAGAGATGCTTGAATTTGAAGAACAACTTGCCTAGAGTCTCAGAAATGGGAGAGGGAAACTGATATGGTCAACCTTGTGAGCCTAGTTTTTGTAGTCTTGAAAGTGCTTTGGTAAGAGTTCAGAAGGACCCGACTTGAGACTTATGTCTGACCCATTACCACCATTAGTCGCAACTTTATTTTCTGGAATTCATTGGTATTATGCTGTGAAAAATTTCAAAGGGAATGGAAAAATCACATTTTAGAGATAGGGAAGTTCTAAGAAGGTTGCCTAAAGTAGTACTGTACCTGTTGGGAACTGTACCCTGAGAATTTCAAGGATTCTGAGAGCACCCTTTGTTCCCATTTCCAGGAGAGCCTCTGTTTCTGACAGGCAGTCCATCATCCCTGCTGAGGAGGCACTAACTCACCCCTCCTTTGCAAATAGTGAACTGCTACATGGATAGACTCCAATCTATCCAACACTGGCTTTCTTGATTATTCCCACTTTTGTGGGTAATTGCTTGAGTAAGCTGACCTGCCAACAGAATGGGCCTGCTGAGATTATGGTGTAGAAAAAAATGGGTGTTTGCTTCAGAGCTTCCTTTATGTTTCCATTTTTGATTAAGCTCTGGCAATGGGTACCAGTAAGGATGCTGTTTTCTTGGCAGCAGATCTGTACAGCACTTGCTAATGAGACCACCACAGTGAGTTTTCTTTCTGGGGAGATGAGTGAGAATGGGCAAGTCTTGCACTCAAGTGAAACAGTTGCCCAAGTCTGTCTGCTTAGCTCTCCATTTGAGAGAACTGTGGAATAATTCTGCTCTGCCAACAAGGCCTTCAAAATTAAGCATATTGAAGGAAGATCACAGCTGGAGGAAAGAAGATCTAGAGATTTATTGAGCTGGAGGTCGGGCAATAATGAGTGGATGAGCCCAGTAGAGCTATTTGAACCCAAGAGGAATAGCCAAACACTGTGATTAAAATTTGAAAGTACTAGGTTTTAGATAGAAGGAGAAAAGAACATACTCGACAAAGAGCTAATGAGTCAGACATATCTCCAAGTAATTAATAGTAATAACACAGAAAAAAGAGTTGGGAATTACTAAGAAGTGAACTTATCTGTGTGGTGCAAAGAAACCAGAATGAAACAAAGTCATTGGATTCAACATGAAGAAACTGCCGATTTCATAGAAGGTTTCCTTAGCTGGCCCAGATCTTACTGTGTAGATTAGATGGATTTGTGCATGTAGTGATCCCTCTGCCTCTGCTTTTCTAGTTCAGGACTAACTACATATATACACTCATACACACACACACACACACACACACACACACACAAACACACACACACACACACACACACTATGGAGGTGTGGTTGTTAATCTTAATTAACAATTGAGTTCGATTAAAATACCATGAGAATAGTACACAGAATGGGATGGGATGCCTGGAAAGAATTAATTAAATGGGCAAAATATACCCAGAATTTGGGTAGACTTATCCAAGATGGAGTAAAAGAGAAAGAGAAAGAAAGAAGCCGCAGACATCCTCTCTCTGCTTCCTGGTCACTATGATGTCAGCTGTACATTGCCTCCAAGCTCCTATCCCACATACTATAACCACATTATGAGGCTATGAGCAAAAATATATCTTTTACTTCTTAGGTGGTTTTTCTCAGGAGTTTGCCTCAATGGCCAATGTTAAATACAAGATTTAAGTTGTTAATTAACTTTCTAGTCAAGCTGAAGACTGAGCATACTTTAAGCATCTCAAAGGTTCCTTATTTCATTCAGATGCCCATGCCCGTGAAGGCTTGGAATCATGAAGGGTAAAAGACTTGCCTTTAGAGAGCTGCATGTCTCAAGGCATGACCAATGCCAGACCATTATGTTTCTCTAAGAGCAAGAAGTGTTCGTGCACAGTACAAACACTGAAATTTTCATGCCCAGTGTGTTTTGCTCATAACATTTTTCTTGCTATTTTTGAAAGGCTGTGTTTATTTAAAGGCATTTTCAGTCTGTCTGGGCCTGATACTTTTCCATGTAGCTCAGACAATTTTTTTTCTTTAAGAAATATGTGCTGATCAAGTGATGTCATTGCTTGTCAGAACTGAAAATTACAAATCTCAAGAAAATCTCCTGATCCTACCAAAAAGGATGAATTCACTTAGAAGTGTCCAACTGCATCTGCCCCAAGATATAAGCTTAGCAAATGTGATGCAGTTTTTTCTTCCTCCTTTTTCATGAGATTAGACAAAACTGAGAGTTCACTGTCTAGGCAGAAATCATGTTTTTCTTTGTATACTCTCCATTCTATCACAAATGGCCTGTATAAGTCTTTGGGCTTCCCTAGTAATAACCACTACCAGAAACTAGAGTGATGATTCAATTGTTTCAAGTACTAGCTGCACTTTCAGAGGATCAAGTTCAATTCCAGGGCCCACCTAGCAGCTCATATCTTTATATAATTCCAGTCTACAACTCTAACTTCAGGCCTAGGTAATCTGACACCTTCTTCTACCTTGCGTGGACATTAGCCATGCAAGTGGCATATAAACATACATGCAAGCAAAATAATCACATATAACATAAACATTTTCATTTTAAAAAACTTAATTGAAATTCTTAAAATTCAACTTCTAATACTATGTACCCCATTGATTTTGGTCACTTTGAGTAATACAGTTTACTTCTCTGTGCCTTATTGGGGGAACTGTGAGATGGCTGGTATATGGTAAATAGAATAAAGAACTTCTCCAAAAATTATTAATAAATGAACCAATGGTGAATTGTCATCTAAGGTATTAGGAGAAATGACAACAAGGAGGAAGATGACTAATAGAGTGTACACATCAGATCATACATCATCCCATTCTCTACCTTGAATTGCTTCATAGGACATTAAAGAGAATCCTAGGCTTACATTGGAGTAGGAAGCTATCTGGTTGCCATTTGAACTCGAATTAGGAATGTTAAAGTTGAAGTTTTGGTCTTGTGGCCCAGCTGGACTCCTAAGTGGGGACTTTCAGTAACTTCTCATGAGCCTCAGCAGAGTGCTGATGACTGTGTTCTCTTCTTATTTTTGCTAAAGACTTCCCAGGTATGCAGATGGTTTCTGGGATAAAACAGAAGCTTGCTCTGTTTACCACATTTCCTTCTAGTGGATTCTTCTATTGTCCATCAGAAGTATGACATTTTAACCTTGATTTGGTTTTCCTGCACCCCCCTACACTAACTCCAGGAACATTCACAGGTCCATATGCCATCACTGCTCCAAGTTCTTCAGTTCTCATAACTCCACTCTTGAAGCATTTCCATAGCAGTTGATCTCAAATGATGAAAGTATAGATTGAGAGACCATAGGCTGGGGAGTTCTCTGCTTCTGTCAACAAGGTACAGACTTACACTGATGACATCTATTAGAAAAAATTAATCAAATTTTTATAGTTTAAAGTTGAAATTTTTGAAGTAGTATCTTCATTTAGTAAACCAGCATTTATATCTACGATTTAGTTTCTAACACATTGGCTAAAACATTATGTATGCCCTGCTGCTATTGGTTGCAGAGTTAATCAACAAGCCCAGTCATTTGTTAGAAAAAAGCACACTATCTGTAAAAAGGACTTTTTTCTAGATGCAAAAACTCTTAATTTAAATATTGAGTCTTTTTTCTTTTTTAGGGACCTTGGTTAAGTTACCCAACATCTGTAATCTACATGTGCCTTATTAATAAAAACTTATAGTATTATATTTGCTGCAATTTGTGATGGTGATGACGAAAGTGATGATGATGATGATGATGATGATGATGATGATGATGATGATGATGATGATGGAAGGAGAGAAAGAGGAGGGTGAGGATGAGGAAGATTGTGGTAAAATTATATTATTCTCCTCTAGTGGTGTTGTCAAACATTCATAGCCGGTTGTTATATATCATAACATCACTAGTGAGAACTGGAATTAGCCTTGCAACTTCCTGGGTCTCATGTGCTTGCTGAGTTGCAGTCAACCTCTAAACCTAAACATAATAAAGCTTACTTCTGCCAAGCTTCCTTCTGCTAGCTCTCCACATATAGTGTGAGTGTGTGTTTTAATCCCTCTCTGAATGAGAGATCTCTACTTCGGACCTCTGACAACTTGTCTAGCACTTTTAACTTTGTTCACCAAAAAAGCAGAATCCCACCCACACCTTATAGTTTAAGCTAAGTTAGGACATTGATCTTGAATCCACTCAGTGCTCAGAATTCTTAACCCCAGCACCATCAAATCCTTGGAGTGGTTTTTTGCTATGCCTGAAAAACAGAACAAACCAACTTATCCACACTGGAAGTGTTAGTTAATCCTTGTCAACTTGAAACAAACTGGAGTTCCCTGGTCATCAAATTATCCTGAAAGCAAGTCTGAAGAGCATTATCTTTATTGATGATTGATGTGGGAGAACCTCATCCACTGCAAGTGGTACCACCCCTGAACAGATGTTCTTGTGTTGTATAAAAAGGGCTGATTAAAACATGGGCAGCACGTCAGTAAGCAGCATTTTACCATGGCCTCTGCATCAGTTCATGCTTCAAGATTCCCGTTCTGATGGATTTGCTGCCTTGGGTTCCATTTGATGATTGGCTGTATCTTAGAAGCCAAAGAAAGTCTCTATTCCACAGGTTGTTTTGGCCTTTGTGTTTATCAGAGCAACTGAAATAAGCTAGGACAGCCTGGTGACATTAGACTCACTAGGGTTCCTTATACCTGTCCCCCTTTCCAAAGAAAAGCAAGCACACTTAGGTTTCATTTTAAATATTAAATAAGGCAATGCACCTGAAGGTTTTCTCCATAGTAATTGTTCTGTAAGTCTTGGTAAATGACAGTTCTTAATGCATGGGTTGTCATTGTTCCTCTTTACATCTCTACATTCTTTTCCCCTCCCTCATCTACTTTGCACTCTCCATGCAGTGATTCAAACCAGCCTCATCTGGTGGAATTTATTAGTAGGTGTAGTCCTCATTTTCAACAACTACAAAGAGCATAGGTGTCTTAGCACCACAGCCCTATTATATTGAGCATAATATATAAGCCTTCAGTAGCCTCTGTGATGATTTATCTCCCCTTGTCTTTATTGTAATGTAAGACTCATTGAAGCATAAGGGTCTCTCCCTGCTCAAGGAAATGTTTTTCTATAAATTTAAATTTTTTTTCCTAGAATTTATCAGGTATCAACATTTTAATATTTTATATACACCAACCATACCTTCAGGACAAGAGATTTGTTTACATAGCAAATGAGCTACTGGGAATTCCTTTCAGGAGTTTTCATTCTTTGAATAATTCTAATGATGGCTGAGTTTCTGGGAAAATCTTTTATGAGTATTTGTATTATTTATGGGAGGAACAAGACCGCCCAATTTATTGAACACCCAGATATGTTCCAAGCAAGCTCACAGTAAGAAGTCATGAAATGTTGGTGTGAAAAATACGGCTATCACATGCCCTTTAACAATGAAGCTGGGTATTTTTATACTAATAAGCCTTATACATACCATAGTATTAGAAGATAAGATTTTTATCAGAAAAAGTTAAAAAAAAATACTGGATCTCCTAAATATTAAACATATTTGTGGTATTGGCCCATAGAGTAAGTAGAAAGCTTTGTATATAACCATAATATTTGCACTTATAGCATATACTCCCTTTAGAACAGGCAGGAATTATCATTTTGCTTCTCCTATTACCAACTCATTGACTTAAAAATTGGGATTGGAAATATTTAAAATGATATTTGGATGATCAATCTGAAGCAATGACTTAGTATTCTCTCTGCTTTTGTACAGACTGGTAAATATATAAAACTCAGAGAGAAAAATGAAATCATGAGAAAAACATAAAAAGATATTAGACAGTCTCAGAGGTTCTGGAAAGGAAGAAATTCTCTAGGGCATTATACAAAGGAGTGTGGCCAATACGTTAGCATCATCAGTACCAGAACCACCTACTCCTTCTTAAAATTATTATTTAGATTATAGTGTGTATAAATTGTATTGTATAGATTGTATAGAGTATATAACTTGTATTACATCTTGTATTAAATGTATAATTTGAACTTTGTGGAGTTTCCATTTCTGTTTGTCATCCTACTTGAAGGGCAACGTTCCACACATATGTGAAGGTCTTACAGCAACCCAGTGATGCCTACTCTTTCATTTAGAATAAAAATGTTACGAGCGGCAACTGAGGTTCCTCTTATGATAATCTAGACTGAACATAATAACAAACTCAAAGACATCAGCTATTCTTTATCTAAAAGTGATGCCTCTGTTCTCTTTGTGGACACTTCTATTCTTTATATGGGGCTCACTGACTGTTCATTGCATTACAGATGTCAAATTTTCTTCCAGATTTGCAGCAGTGGAGACCCTAATTCCTCCAAGTGCTGTGTGCATAAGAAATAATGTTGTTCTTACCAGTCTGCCTCTCCGAGACTTGCTCCCACTTCTCACTAGTCTCTTCCATATCCCATCATAAAAGTTTGACATCTTTTACTGATTCTTAATTATCTGATAACAGGTGTTTCTAATCATGATTCTACTTTGGATGGTGAAAGATCCATAGAATTTTTCTTTAATAAGATTAGTTTGACAGGGAGATTTTATACACAATATTTCAAAAACACTAGCTAAGAAATAAAAAATTAATATGTAAGAACTAAAAGAAGTATTTAATAATAGAAAACACTGTTCTGGAATGCATTTGTTATGTATGACTAGTTTCAAATACTTGAAATGATTGCCAAAGGAAGAAAAAAAAACATATATCAATTGCACGAGTACTTGTTATTGTGAGACATTTTTAGTCTCCTCATGCCAAGAACACTATTTCCACTTATATTTGCTCTTCTGTTTGGTCTTTTTCTATTAAAGTACATTTTCTTCACTAAATAACAGTAATAACTGAACAGGAAGTTCAGTCCAAATCCACTAATGTCTCATGACATACAGCTGTCTAAGAAATCCACACTTATGAAAAGTATAACAGCAGTTTATGTCTATAACCCAGCCCTTGGCATGTGGAAACAAGAACACCAGGATTGTAAGACCACCTTTCACTAAGTAGTGATTTGGAGGCTATTCTGGGCTTCATGAAACCAGTCTTAATAATTTTATAGAAGCATATCTTATTCACACCATATCATACCTATAAATATATACAATTTTATTCTAGAAATTAAAAAAAAAACCTCACATTCAAATTGGTATTCTGAAATAGTGAAATGAATCATGAAGCATCCAAAACAGAAAAAGTTATGATCATGCTGGTTTGCAGCAAAGCTACATGTCAAGATAGAGGACAGAAGAAAATTAGAAGGAACAAGTGTCAGGACAGAGATAGTTCCCAGGAAGACAACTATATTACATCTGCATCAATGAGAACATGGTCAATGATAGCTTAAATCATCAGGACTCTCACAGGTACATCATAAAACCAAAAGAAATGTTATTGAGTATCTTTTCTTAAAAACTGACACTCCAAAAATATGGAGCCTGTTTGAAAATTATTTCAAGAAAAAGATATCTATTACTAATATTTTTTTAAAAAGAAGGAAATAATCTTAAAACATATCTTATTGTGTAGAAGGCCTCCAGCTTACAAACATCACTTCTTGTCTTTGACCTCAGAAATTGCTCTGTCCACGAGAGGACATAAGCCTGTGGACAAAAACAGGACTTGTCTCATACTGAGGAGGTTATTAGGAATCCATCCTTCATCTTCCTAAATGACTTACTCTGTAATCCTTGAGAACAACCCAATTCCTCCCTACCCTCTCTTCTTTTTATCAGTGCTCCTTTACCCTTGCTCTCATTTTAGACCTAGGACAAGGAGCCCTAGTTGGCAGCCTTAGTACTTTGTAAAATGTTGTGTTTTAATTTCTTCCTTATATTTAAATCATTTGCTCATCTTCTTATATTTCTTTGCATATGACTAGTGTCCTTTGTTTCCAGGAGTCCCATAGTGTCTACCTACCTTTGGATTATTAGATGAAAGAGACTAACCTATTGATAAAGAGGTTAAAGAGAAAAAGAAGGGGAGGTGAGAGTCTAAGCATTCTTTGTGATGTTCAGGATTTACTCAAAACTTATGGCCCACTTAACTGCACTCAGCATGTATGGGAACAGTTCTGTCTAAATATTCATGTGCAATAAGGACTTTACCTGTTTGACTGGTAAGCATTGTAAGGCATTTTGGAGAAATGTGATTGTGCCTGCAATTTGAAAAGCAGAGGATATATACAGCAGGTATCATTAAAAGAAAAATGTTCACTGCCTTTCAAGTTTTAGATTACTTAGAGCCTTATTACAGAGAAAAAAATGGTACATTTACCCAACCAACCTTCCAATAAATCATTATGTGGATATTGCTGATCAATATTTAAAGTTCATATAATATAGACACAGAAAATATTAGAAGATCCAATATCACATTGACAAAGACAATCTAACTAGAACAGTCACAACCCAACTTCAAGATTTCAATGGCTATAATAATTAAAAGAGTATGAGAAGTGAACAGACCCACCAGGATAAGGTGTTCTCATAATATTCCAAAGTGATTTTATGTGAAAAAGTTGGTCTTAAATAGATGATGCTGAGAACAATTGAACACTAAATAATGATACCTACTTCACAGCTTCCAGTAGATCAGATACAAAAGGGATAAGAGCACAACTTGGGGAATTGAAAGCTATGAAATTGCCATACAATAATGGTAAAAACTGGAAATGACCTTGCCCACAGTCATGGGTTCAGACAGCTCCTAAAGCACCACATTCAGTATGTACCACATCTTTGACTTGAAGATGGTTTTCATCTTTCTGTTTAATATGTTTTCTATGCTCCATTGTAATTTCTTTTTACATCATGAACTATTCAGAGGTGTGCTATTTTATTTTTTAACAAGTTTTCAGGCTATTTTCATTTGTTATAATTCATTTATTTTGAGCTGGTTTTTAGGCTAGCATTTTGTTTATTATAATTCTAATTATGCTCAATGAACGTGCTCTGTAAGAGTTCAGATATTTAAAGTGTTCTGAGAATCACTTAACCACTCACTATGTGTTCTGGTTCACAAAAGGTTTTGTGAATCCTTGAAAATAATGGAGATTCAGCTCCAGTGAGAAACAGGGTGACACTGGGTCAAGCTTCCATTAAGTCAAGTTTGCCAGGCATGATCAGATCTTCTCTATCCTGACCTCTGTGTGTATGTGTATATGAGTGTGTCCTTTCTTTTTGTTTCCATATATTAAAAGAAAGTTTTAAATCAGCTTCACAAATATGTACATGCTTATTTATCTTTGTATAACTATCCATGTGTTTATTATATGTTATTCATTTTTTTTCCTACAGGGACTTTAAAATCAGGACATCTCCCTGGTTAGTTAAATGTTACCATCATTGCATGACAGGTTTACCTTCTCTGATCTATTGTTTTGGTGGGCATTTTAATTGCCTCCTATTTTCATTGAAATTATATTTATAGAATATAATTAAATTATATATCAGATATTTCATATATAGCAGTCATTCTCTATACATAGAAGATTTATTTCAGGAACATTTTGCAAATATTAAACCTGCAAATCCCTGCTCCCATATACTTTAATCACCTCTATATTATTTACGATAGGTAATGAAATTAAATGCTACACAAGTAGTTGTTATATTCTTTTGTTTACTGACTAAACATGGGAAGAACAAACTTGTACATAGTCACCACAAATATCTTTCTTCAGAGGGTTTATGTTGCTCTCTCTTCCCTCTTAGTCATTTTTCATATCCTTAAGTATACTTAAAGTATTTATTGTGTTGTTAATTTTATGCATGTGTGTGTCAGTGCACGCATGTGTGCATTTGAGTATAGGTGCCAATGGACTCCAGTAGAATGACTTGGATCCTTAGGACCTAGAGTTAAAGAAGGTTGTGAACTAATCCATGTGAGTGTTGGAAACTGAACTTGGATTCTTTACAAGGCCAGCTTTCACATCCTTATTTTAGAAGTATTTCTACATAATTATACCTCAAGAGTGTTTAATATCAATGTAATTGCTTTTTTATTATTTATTTGTATATTCATGCCTTTTAATGGGAATTATTTTTGACAATCTTAAAATTAACTTAGTCAATTTTAATTTAATGTATTTGCTAATACAATGGATATATATCTGTCATCTTGTTTTATAATATCTTTTCTTCTTTTATTACATCAGAGTATAATAATATTACATATTACATATAATATATAATAACAACCAGGACCAGCTTCACCCTGCTGCCCAGGCAACTTACAGGGTCTGGTCTGAATGTTGCAGCTGGTGCGGAACATGGCTAGTTCTGTTCTCATGACCCAGGTCAAGCTGTCTCACCTGCCATACGTGATGAAGGATCAGAGAGAGAAGTATGATCCCCCCTCCCTCTCCATCTCTCTCTCTCTCTCTCTCTTTCTCTTTCTCTCTCTCTCTCTC
>NW_022196895.1:22695994-22706295 GCF_008632895.1 Mastomys coucha | reverse complement strand
ACACACACACACACACACACACACACACACACACACACACACAGGCATCCATCCCACCTCACAGTAGACAAGAGGCAGAGCTGACACCCTGGGAAAAGGTTAACCTGCAACCCCTACATGAAGGGCCAGCTCTGCTCTTCTGTGTTTCAGAAGTTGAGGAGCAGGGACAGCTCTCCTTCTCTCAATGTCTTCAAGGATAGCTCTCCTGCCTGTTGTAGGTGGCAAAGGGAGAATGGCAAGGGTCATACAGGGCGACATTCCTTTGCCCATGCTGCCAAACTACAGACAAGTTGTGGAGCTAGCTCTTCCATGCTGACATCCTTGGGGCCACCTCACCCACATCCTTGCCATTAGGATCAGCTCTACTGTGCTACCCAGGTGAGGTGCAGGGACTGCTCTCTAGAATGCTACTGCAGGTGAGAGGTAGGGTAAGCTTTCTCCTACTCTGATGACCTTGTGCCAACTTAACTGGCCACTGTAGGTGGCAAGGGGTGAGGGGCACATCTCTCCCTTGCCCATGTCACCACATGGCAGATAGAGGGTGATACATGCTCTGCCATGCTCACACCCTCAGAGCTAGCTCATCAGTGCCCCAGACACCAGAGTTAGTTTTATTGTGTTGCCCAGGTGAAGTGTAGGATCTACTCGCCTCATTGCACAGATGATATGGGACAGGACAGGGACAGCACTCCTACTTACTCTCTTGACCACAAGGGCCAGATCTCCTGCCTGATGCAGGTGGTGAGGGATGAGGGGCCAGACAGGAAGTGTTCCATGCCATCTCATGAGAGACCAGTGGTAGTGCCTGCTAAGCCATGCTCATATACTAAGGGTTATCCCATCCACAACTCCAGCAATGTGCATAAGCCTGTGTCCTGAGTATTGAAGCTGGCTAAGGGCAGGGTCATCTTCCTGCTCTTCCAAGGGCCAGCAATCCCTTGTTGCCTAGGTGAGAAGTGGGGCAAGTTCTACACAGCTCTCAGATACTACCCTGTCCCCAGACAGGTGGCAGCCCAGACCAGGGACATCTGCTTGGCCTTTAGTATTAATAGATCCCTAATGCTTCAGGCCCACAGATCTAGATGTGGTCCCTGGTGGCAGCACAGTCCCAGAAGGCTACTTATATCAGGCTGTTCATCACTACTCTACAAACTCCAGTTCTGCCCTTGTTTATTGTACCCCCATCTGTCTGTTTCTCTTTCTCTTCCATTTCTTTACCAACTACTTGTTCCTCTATGAGGTGCTCAGGATCTCTGATTGTCTTAGGTCATCTCAGAAATGGTCTCAGGAGTGGTATGCCCTCTCATATATTATGGTGCCAAACAGGGGACATCTATGGTATGGCATGCCTCCCAAGGCCTTCATGGTGCCAGACTGGTGGTCATCTCAGTGTGCTTCCTGTCTGGGGGCCACATGCCTCCAGTCTAGTGTTCATCTCAGACTTGCTCTTGACCAGCTAGCCCAAGTATCCCTTTGTGAGGGTCGTCTGTCTTGTCCTGGGATCTCATCCAGGCCTGTCTAATACCATACTGGTGTTCATCTCAGGTTCCCTTTTTTCAGGAGCTATCTGACTACTAATCATTCAGATGTTCTCAGGTCAGAATAGCAAACATATACATGGCCTCTCTCCTCTCTGTCAGCTCTTGACCCATATGTGACACAGTATCCACATCTATAATACTTCTAGGAGCAATGAAATTTTCATGTTTTAAATTTTTCTGTTTAGTAGGTTTCTTAAGAAAGTGTCAGCATAAAGCAACTATATTTTATGAGTTTTGCTTCATGACAATAGTCATGATAATGCATCCTTATGACTTTCTGTCTTGTTAAATATAAATATTAATTTACTCTTACTTTTCTACAGATCTAAATTATATTATTATAATGTACTTGTCATAAACATCATCAAGAGAAATAGTGATCTAATTTTATTTTCTTTATAATGTATGTATTCATTTATTATCAGTGAATGAAACTATTATTTAAAACATAGTTTTTAGTCTCAATGTAATTATAATCCACCTGGCTTAGATTTTCAAAGGGTTAATTTCTTCTCTAGAGGTCAGAATAATAACTAGACTATTTTACTGTTAGAATTATTAAATGAATTTTTAAATTTTCATATATTTTTAATATTTTGATATTTTAAATTTGAATATTTTCACCTGTTTTTGTTTGATTTTCTTCTCATGTGTTTAAAATAGCAAACAAACAAAAGCACACATACGTGCACACACACACACACACAAACACACACATACAAACACATACACACAAAACCATGGAGTTAGTTTTGTGTTGCCTACCTACTCCTGAGCATGGGATCTTCTCTGATGTGTGATTCAAGTATAATTTCATTGGAGAAATTTGTATAGTTTGTCCATTTTTTCTTATGCAGGGGAGTTGTTCTGAGAGACAATGAAGTTGAAGTTGGGTAGATATGAACATAACAGTGGAGGAGGAGGAATATGATTAAAATATATTTTAAGAAAAAGTCTATATACAATAAATACAAAAAAATAAAAATTATTTTAAAGTTTTCATCACTTTTTTATCCTTTTCAATTTTGGTACATTTATTTTATTTATATTTATTTGTATTTAATTTTTTCTAAAGGCATCATTTTGTACATTTACTCTGTATAAGTCAATTAAAAATTAACAACTACTTTCATTTTGATTCTTGATTTCTTTAAATTGTTGAGATTCCTAATTCTGATCCAAGGTTTTGCCTATTATCCATACCTCTTTACTTATTTTAATAAGCACATTTTGAACTATTGACTTCATCTTTGGGATTTCTTTTTAACATTCATTGGACTTATGGTAGTATATTATTATATCTCCTTTTTATAGGAACTTCATAAAAGATGCTTTCCTTCCCCTCTCCCCTCCAACTCCCTACTGTGGGGAAGCAGTGAGTTCAGGCAACCTGAGCCCAGTTGAGTAATAGGCCTAGAACCCTGAGTCCTTGGCTCCTGTTTCAGTCACAACCTCTCACAGCTGCCCCCGCAGGAGATGTATGCTCTGTCACACAGATAATGCCCCAAGTTCCCAGCATTCTAGCTGGACCCTACCACCAGTCATCTGACCACAGCCACGCATGGCCTGCCCCACAGACAGATAGCCATGCCTCACACAATATAAGGGGTGGTTCACCCCCTCCCCTCTCTCTTGCCTTCTTCCTCTCTCTCTTGCTCTTTGTCTTCTCTTGCTTCTTTTCTTCCTCTCTTGTTCTTTGTTCTCCCTCTTGCTCTTCTTTTCTTGCTCTTCTTTCTTTATTTCCTTTCTAGCTCTCTCTCCTTCTCTTTTCCTTCCTCTCCATTCTTTCTTTCTACATGGCCAGCCTATTTTCTCTTTCCTATAATAAAATATCTCATGATTATGCTTTGCCTCCTTTTAACAAACCTGCTTTGCAGCTCCAGACCCCAGCAGCAGAGAGACTCAGGTTCAGTGGCAGAGAGCTCCAGGCCTCAGCAGAGAGACACAGACCCACACCCTACCCTATTTCTACTAATTGGGTGAGGGAAAAGGACTGAAGCCCTGAGGGCCAGCAGAAAGAATTGAAACAGGCAACCTCAGGAGGTAGGAGATTGGGGGGAACCTTACAGAATGCACCAGAGACCTGGGAGGTGAGATATTCTCAGGACTCAAAGGGAGGAACCTTAGATGAAATGTCCAACAGTAGGGAGAGAGAACGTAGAGCCCACCTCCAACAGGAAGACTGTGGGGCAGTGGGTAGTTCTGACAGCCAGGTTCCAGTAAAGTGGCCACCTGAGAACCCTGGAGACCCACTGAGCAAAGTAAATGTGTTCACAAGGGACGGTAGGAATTCAGTGATAGTTCCTGAGACGATGGCTCAGATTTCAGTCCAGACCCCTCACAGCTGCCCCTGCAGGAGATGTGTCCTCTATTAGACAGACCATGCCTCAAGCTCCCAGCATTCTAGCTGGACCTTACACCCAGTCATCTGACCACAAGCCAGACATGCCACACCCCATATAATAAAAGGGGTGGTTTGCCCCTTCTTCACTCTCTCACTCTCTCCTCTTGTTCTCTTCTCTCTTACTCTTCTCCTCTCTCTCCTCTTTCTCTTTGTTCTCTTCTCTTGCTTTCTTCCTCTCCTTTCTCTCTCCTTCTTCTTTCCTTCCATTTACTTAACCAGTATATTTCTACTTCCTACAATAAAATAACTCATTTATACATTGCCTCCTTTTTAATTAAGGCGTCATGCAGCAAACAGGTCAGCTCCAGGAGAGAGAGAGAGACCCAGGCCTCAGCAACAGGCCCTCTGCCTCCAGGGAGGGAGGGAGAGAGAGAGAGAGAAAGAGAGAGAGAGAGAGAGAGAGAGAGAGAGAGAGAGAGAGAGAGAGAGAGAGAGAGAGAGAACACAGACCCCCTCCCTGGAACGACAGAAAACATGGCATCAAATGAGGAAGCAGGTTGCCATCCCACAGTCAAAACTCTGACCCATAATTGTTCCTGTCTGAAAGAACTACAAGGAGGGAAATGGAAGGTACAATGATAGGCCCAAAGTGGGATCCAGCTCAAGAGGAGATCCCAAGGCCAGATACTATTATTGAGGCTATGAAGAGCTCACAAAAAGGGACCTAGCATGACCACACTCTGGAAGGCCCAACAAGCAGCTGAAAGAGTCACATACAGATATTTGCACCCAAGCAATGGACAGAAGCTTCTGACCCCTGTGGTTCAATTAGGGAAAGGCAAAAAGAAGCCACAGAGCATAGTGACCCTGTCAGAGGACCAGCAGTCTCAATTAACTGGACCGCCGAGGTTTATCAAACACTGGGCCACAAAACAGGCAGCATGCACCAAGTGATATGAGGCCCCCAACACATATACAGCAGAGGACTGCTGGGTCTGTGTTCATTCAGATGATGCACCTAATCCTCAAGAGACCAGAGACCCTAGGGAGCTTAGAGGTCAGGTGGGGTGGGGGCAGGGACATCCTCCTGGAGGCAGCAATATGGGGAGAAGGTATGGGATGTGGAACAGTCAGGGGTTAGACAGGAGGGTGGGGATAAAATCTGGAGTGTAAAAAAAAAATAGAAAAAAGAAAATTAAAGAAAAAGATAAAAAGAAAGAAGAAAAGATACTTTCCTTCATGGTTTTTACTGCAAAATTTTATATAAAATCAAATTTTCATAACTTACTGGTTAAAAAGTTGACTTTTAAATTTTAAATTTTAAATTATGTGAAGTGTGTTTTCCATTCCTTGGTTGTGTATAATTGCATAAAACCATCTAATGGTATATGAAAACATATAGAAGTAAAATGCTCTGGGGAACAAAGAATCCAAAGGGGGCCAGGGAAGCAAAGAAGCAAGAACAGTAGTCCACCAGCTGGGAGAGTTGTACATCATACAGTACCTACCTGCATGAAGTTAAAGCAAAACAAAATATCAAAGGTAACCCACTTCCAATAGTTAAAGGCATATTTGGGATCATGGTCTGCTAGATCCTGGTCTATGACTGATTGACTATGGGGCTTGAAGCTATTGGTTGGTTAACACATGATGGCCAGTACAATGTAGAATAGGAACAATGCTCACTTCATGGTCAGAGAGCAAGAGATCCTGAGGATGGGTGGTGTCTAACTGTCTTTAGAAGCACACCAAGTTCAAAAGATATCACAACAGGTACACCAAACAGTCACCACATTTTACACAAGCCTTTGCAGGACATGTAGGGACAAAAAGAATAGAACACATTGTTTATGATGAAAGGGAGATATCAAACAGAGAAAGTACTATACAAGCACAAAAGATATTAGTCAGAGTGTAAAGATTCACTTAGATTTAAGAACTTTATGACTCAATACAAAGATTTCCAGTGTTGATAAGTTAGAAGATGTCTTCTTTTTATCTAATCCATGTTTAATATAATTAATATAAATATTCTAGCAGGACTTGATAAAACTTCTTCAGATGACTATATGTGGAATTAAATTTCAATAATAACACAGAATAAATCACTTGAAGGAAGAAAGAGAACAGATGTGATCTTGGAACCATAGCACTATGGAATATATTGTTAAATTAAGAGGGGCAGGGCTCTCAGGAAGAGAATCATAAGGCTGTCACAAAGACACCTATGCCAACTGGCATCATCTGAATATGCTTTCCAGAAGGAAAGCCCTCGGAGACAATTGGCACAGCCATTTGATTTTAGCTAATCGTGTTGACACTGGTTATAAATATATTTTAAATTTCTGACAGATGATTGAGGGAGAGATTAACTACAATTAATAGAAAACATAGAAAATCAGAAAAATATACACAATTGTTTACTGACCTATGAAGAATTGACACCCAGGAAATGCAGTCACATCATGTGTCCATGCACAATACATGAGAGTATTAGTAAGATGGTGCTGTGAATGGTAAATCTATGTCACAGGGTAGGAAGCTCGCAGAAAGACATTGCAAAAAATCAGTACATATGCATATAAATTTGTTTAGAAATGTCATCATTGAACAAATAGAGAAGTAACTAACATAAAATGGAATTGAGACTGGGAAGTATGAGTAGGAAACTGAAAAAGTATGTTGGTGCACAGAAGAATATTCAGCATTTGCATATTGTTAATTAATCTGCAGTCTGACCTATAAAACTGTAGCAAAATGTACAGAGACTGGTGCACCACTACTGAAATCTGCAAGTTTAACCAAGCTTCAAAAATTGAGACACCTTGCCTTAGGGAGATAACCTCCAGGAATCCTCTTAACATTCCTAATCTTATTTTCATCAAGCATTATTCATTTGATGGGGCCATTCATGCCACGGCTTATATAAAGCCCACATACTGGCCTATAGGACCCTTTAACCATTACACACATGTTTACTGAATCTAGAATCAAGTACAAGCCTTCTATTGAGAACCAGTAACTAGGGAAGAAGCTGGTCTTAATATGCATGGTCAGTCAAAATGAATATATCAAAACACACAGTAGCACCTTTGGTTTGCACATTCAGATCTGTTTATGCATAAATAGACCTTGTTTCTTCTCCTCTCTAATATTTAATAATATTAATATTTATAGATTTAAAATGGCATTTAAACTCCTTACTTTTTCTGAAAATATTAGGTCCCAGAAAATGGCAGATTATTCTTTCTGGGTATGAAGGATCTCTAACCTTATATGCAACTTAACACTATTAACTAGAGTCATGCATATGGTTACATATATCAGAAGAAGGAAATGATGCAAGAGCTAATTATTTCCAAGGAATAAAGAAGAACTGGGTTGTAATCTTAAGAAAGCACCTGCCCTGACAATACCAGAGAGGCTAACAGAAGGGAATGTTGTTGCTCCATAGGGAAGAAAGTCTTTTCTTCCCCCCCCTGATGGATATATGGACCCATCTCTGCTCTCTTCCTGTAATAGTCAGTAAACTCTCCCACATTGATTTTCTTCAGAAAATTTGCCTCAAGGAACACACACACACACACGCATGCACGCACACACACACACACACACACACACACACACACACACACACACACAGGCTGCAGTTTAGACAAGAATCACTAATGTTGGAAAGGAGGACAAATTTTCTTTTCATAAAGACACCAAGCGTCCCCATCTTCATACCAATATAAAACTTGAACTTGTGGCTCTGAGATTCAAGGAAACAAAACAATTTGTTCACAGGGAGTGTACTTGTTGATTTTTACAACCTAATGTTTACTCTAGAATCTTCACTATTTCCTTAAATGTTAGTTGTATGCTAGGTGACTGCTTCTGCTTTCTCACAGGTTTCTCAGTCCTCTTCCTAACTGGCTGTTTGTGCAGATCCCTTCATCCCTAGGGATGGACAGACATCCTGGAACTAGGGCATCATCTGCCCCCATGGTAGACTGGGGATTTTAGTAGATTAAGTGGAGTTGAGAAGTGAGTTGAGGAGATAAAGGATCCGGCGATGTCAAGAACTCTGCTGTGTTCTGAGTTTTTGGTCACCTCAGGCTGAGGAGGAATGGGATCACTTGAAACTCTCTCTTAGAAACCACATAAACCCAACGCCGGACTGTAGGTGAGTTTTCTGCCCACTTGCTGCCTTATCCGGCTTGTCTGGGGCTGCTCTGAATCCTGTCTTAAAAGCAGCGTTGTCGTATTCTGGAGAAAGCCTAAACTTAAGTGACAGGACATAAATAGCTGGAGAGAAAAATCTAGTTCAATATAGGCCACAGAAAATCCAACCCCCCACAAATCCCCACCCTCAAGTCCTCAACACTGGACTAGGTAAGAGCATTACATCACTAACAGCTGCTCCCATTGGCTGATGGAGCCTCACAGACCAGAAAGCTGCTCCTGAACTAACTCTTTCTTGTCCTTGTAAAGCATCAGAAAGCAGGATACCACAGGCTAGAACAAAGGCCCTGGGTAAAGACACTTTCAGAGCAGCATACTTTGTTGGGCCGCTGCTTAGGCTTGAATGCTGCTTGGAGCTTGCCTGGTGGGAAGATGCTGGCTTGACTGGGAGCTGACAGAGATCTCCAGTGAACTACCTACGTCTGCTTTCTTCTCACACTAGTGTTATTGCAAAGATTCTCATTGTAATAAGTTTTGACAAGAGCTGGCAAGGGGAGCAGGTGCCAAGGAATCCAACTAGTCAGAGGCATTAGAGACACTGTGGGCACCAGAGGATAGAGGTGTTTCCATGGGAACCAAGTGAAAGGTGTTTGGTGGTGCCTCTTTAGGAGGCTTGTTTTCTGGTTTAAGACAGAGCCAAGGAGCATCTTGCTCTGTTTTCGGCTTCAGCCTGAGTGGGTAAATCCCTACTCCCCCGCCCCCATTCCCAGCCTTAAATAGGATTTCAGGAATTTAATTTCTCTGCTGACATGAATAATGCTTAAATACGAGGCACACCAAAATCCCTTGGGAGTGGCAGAAGTATTATTTTGGTAGATCAGGACAGTTCTAATCACGGAACTCTTTATTTTGGAGGGAACAGTGAGTGGCCAGGGTCAAAATAGAATCCCTCTTTTGAAAGAAATTTAAAAACAGCATTTTGAACTTCAAACTCCCCACCTCTGCTTGCATAAGCACCGTTTCATTGTGTATATTTTAGCATTCATATGTCTGAGTTGTCAGATGCGTGTGTCCTGGGAATGATCTGGAATCTTAGAAGTGCTGAAAAAGAAAGGATACCTAAAGTCTGCAGGTCTTTACATTATTCTCAATTTATTTTGTTTTCAATTAAAATGTGATTACATCATTTACCCTCCCTCTTTTCTCAGAACAGCTCCTTTTCAAGTTCAAAGCCCTCTTTAGTTATTACTTTTGCTTACATATATGAATGAAAAAATGTGTAAATATAACCTGTTGAGTCTGTTCAGTGCTGTTTGTGTATTTTTAGGGCTTGCCATTTGGTATTACATAAACAACCAGGAGAATTACTGGTACAAGGAAGATTGCAGATTTACACACTGAGAGCATAAGAGTCCAGATTACAACATCTAGTCTGTGGCAGATGCTGTCTCTATGGAGTGGAAAGCTGGCAGTTGGCCCAAGATCTTCTGCATGTGCTCCTTCATCTTCAAATGAATGAAGGATGTATGGCCCATGATATCCGTGTCTGTTTCTTTCCACAGTCTTATGAGCTATATGATATTGAAAAATCATTGTGAACAAATCAAAGATCATGAAGAGTTCATTTGTATTAAGAGTAGGGAAAGGACTGTGAGCAAATACGTTATAAAGTGTCTACTGTATTAATGTTAGTCTCTGTTCAAATGCCTGTTCTAGATTTTTTGTAGGAGTGAAAATGAACTATAACCAGTTGGTCTTATTTCCTCCTTGAAGGCCCTGGATTACCCACCCAGAAATTTATTGGCAAAGAAAGGATCCTTCTGTGGAAGGAAAATTACTAAATACAGGCTTCATTCATTAAAAGTTCCCATCCATCCACAAAATATTCTGCAAGTGTCTAAAACTGGAAACTGAGTAATCCATTCATCTGCTGCTTAGATTACTCTGTTCTCTGTGAGGTTCTGGTGACTTTATCTTCATTGTATTTATAACTATATGGGACTGTGCAACACTACAGGACTTTCTTTTTGTTGTCCATGGATACACAGTTGTCTGCTCATTGGTAGTATTGATTTATATCAAACAAGGTTGCATGAACAGGATTATGAAGAATATAGCTGCTTAAGACATTCTTAACTGTATACAGGAAGAACAACCCACATTCCACAAGGATCTCAAGAGGAAGGAAGACCAAAAGGCAGACATTTCATTCCTTCTTAAAAGGGGGAATCAAATACCCACGGGAGGAG
>NW_022196895.1:22678880-22695593 GCF_008632895.1 Mastomys coucha | reverse complement strand
GAGGGGAAACTGGGAATGGAGAAATTCGCATGTAAATAAAGAAAATATCTAAAATTAAAAAAAAAAGACATTCTTAACTGATATAGGTACACACAAAGTTTTGCACAAATTATTAGTTTATTGTTCTTAATTAACTGCTAATATTTCAAATACATTTCAGAGTGTATGCCCATTTGTCCTCTGAAGCACCTTCATTTGGGGAGGTTCTGAATGCTGCCACTCTTTGGTAACATTTTTGTTGCTGCAAGTTCAGAACTTTGTGAGCTCCTTTTGTGTTCCCTACAATAGCCAACATTGAAATTACTTGCTGATCTTCTGTTCAATTTTATAAAACATCACTAAAGCCTTGTCTTAGTTTCTTTGCATAAAATTGTGATAAAATACCCAGACAAATGCAACTTAAGAAAGAAAGGTCTTATTGTAAAGTTCCAGGTTACAGTTCATTACACCAAGGTTGTCTGAGGAAATATCTCACCTTACATTCATAATCAGAAATGGAAACCTATGAACGTGTGTATAGCACTCAACACTGTTGCCCCTTCTACATCCCAGTTCCCACTCCCATATGAGATGGATCTTCCCTCATCACCTAACATAATCAAGATAACTCCCTCACAGATCTAGCCAGAGGACAATCTAACAGGCAGTTCCAAGCTGAGTTATACTGACAACACCAATGACCATAACATTTAAAACACAAACACACACACACAAAAAACAAAAAAACCTTTCAGTTTCCCAAGAGTAGTGAAAAATTGACTAGTAAGGAATGGAACTTTTAATGTGATGGTGTGGAAGATTTTATGTATCTGGTTAACTATGATCATTTTTTAAATGTAATTTTCATGTTTACGTACTTGAAGAAGCCTTAAACTTATAAATTCAGTGCTATTAGTACTATAATACAAGATTAACAGTTATAATAGAGAACAGTTGCAATAATATGGTATAACATTTATTATTTTAATTTGTAAATTGTTCAGTCTTTTCACATAGAATTTTTGCATTGTTTTTTTTTTTTTTTCATGAAATGGTAGGGAGGAAAAATGCAGCTACAAGAGGGGAGAGATTACTGTACCTACTCCATGACTGGCGTATGAGGAGAACGATGCGTAGCATTCCCATGTTTGCAGGTGAGGAGAGAATAGCTTCGCATGCCCAGGATGTAGGGACTGCAACCATCTTGCCTTCTCCATGGAGAAGTGTACCCCACACTCATATCTCGTCTCCACTTGGGATTATAGATAGGCTTTTTAAAAGGTTTCTTATAAAAGAAGTAAAATTTGTGCATCGTTTTTAATCTAGTCAAACATGATGTGCTGATGGAAATGTCTGCATTACTGGCATTTAGTAATCTGATGAGAGTCTCTCCATCCAGATTCGACTTTGTTTCTTAGTTGTAGTTTTCAGAGTATTTAAACTACTGGCCTAAATTATTTGCCCATGCTTAGAACACCACTTTTATGTATTCTGTTTTGACTTTTAAAATACAGAGTTATTTTTATACTATTCTCCTAGACATAAAAATGTGTAAAATTAACTTTATTTGACCTTTGTAAAAAATCAAATTTTTACCACTGAGAAGGGACTATTAGAAAACTTACCTCCGGGAAGGGTCTCTATGACTCTCAGAGTGAGAAATAAGAATCTTATTTATTCCATTAACAGGTCCCTGGTTCATATTTTATATTGTTTGTAATGAAAAGCACATATTAGTTATCCAGATAATCATCAGTTTCATTTATCATTTTATATTTTTGATGTCTCTTCTCATTGAACAACTTACTTTAGTGATTTTTTTGATACTATGAATGACAGGTCTTTGTTACAGTCTGAGAAATTTGTGATATTTTTCTTTTTTTAGTAGTGCTCTTTGTATTTTTCGTTCGTACTAATGCTTTAGCAATTTCATACCACTAATTTCTATTTAATCAGGCATCTATTATGTCCCATGCTGTGTTTCTCCTTTTGAACCCATGTTACCAATGTTTTACTCTTGATGATGTCCCACAGAGGGTAGGATCTCTGCTTTGTATGTTGTCCCCCACCCATTTTGATGATTAAAACATGTGTTTAATTGGACTGCCAAGGAGACTCGGCAGGAAGAGGCAATTGCTGCCAAGCCTGGCTTTGATCCCTAGAACCCACATTGTGAAAGGTGATAGCTGACTCCCAAACTTTGTCTCTGACCTCTACATATGTGCCGTGGCACACTAAACAGACAATCAAACACATAATTAAATAGATGTTTGGAAAAAAGAGTGTCCAATTTCTACAGTCTGTTCACCACAGGGACAACCCCTTCACTCCAAACCTGTTATAAACGTGACTGATGTCATGATAGAAACCTTACTTCCACAGGTATGCTTGCAAAGAGTAACCTTGGGTGAGGACACCCTGAAATCACCAGTCTGTGTGAGTTGTAGGGCTCTTCAGCAGCACTGGGAGGAAGGGTTCAGCCTCAGGTAGATCTTCAGCCCCTGTAAGAAAGCCTGAGCCAGAACCCAGCCTTGTGACTTAGGAAGTGTTGCACCTGTGAGAGGACTGAGCAGTGAGCTTGTCTGGGCTTTTCTTCTGTTTGTTTGTCTGTTTCGTTTCCTATCACTTTCTTTTTATTTTTTGAGATTATAATTTTATTACACCATTTTATCAAACCTCCACATGTATCTCTCCCTCGTCTCCTTTAAATTCACAGTCACATTTCTTTTCAGTAATTGCTATTGTATCCTACATGGTTATGTATGCATGCAGGCATTCCCAGAGGTAACTAGCTCAGTCCATGTGAAGTGAAATGTATACATGTTTTCAGGGCTGACCACGGGGCACAGTCTGTTGTTGCGCTCCAGGTTTTCCTCCATTGTCTTTAGTTATTTCTATGCTATGGAGTCCTCCTGGGACTTTCTCTGTCTACTTTAGTGTGTCACTGATGTTATCTTTGTTCAGCTCACAGTTGTACATTCGTGTTGGCCAAACTTGGTGTTGTTTTTCTCCTTTTGATTGAAACCAGATAGTTTCTGTCGAGCTCTCTTCAGCTCACCTGATGATGTCTTCCACCCCAGGAGTATTTTTATGCCTCGTGCTCTGGTGTATAATTATCTTCTGATATATTTCATCTAATACATGCTATAATAAGATTGGGTCTTTCTGTTTATTTTTAAAAATATTTCCTCCTTTTTGGGGGAAGAGGAAAAATCTTAAACTATTGGTAAAAGGTTTTGCTTACCAACTCTAACACCAGCACCGTTCTGCTTGGACTCCCCCATGAGAAACGAGAAGATTCCCAGTTTTTGCCAAGGAACTTTCGATTTTACCCTTGAAATTTGAGCATTTCACCACGAGTCCCTGAATCTTGTTTAAATCCGAGATGGGGGTGTTGAATTTTTTTTAGGAAGTAATTATAAATCACTTGTAGGGAGTCATTTGAGTCTGCTACATTGAAATGGGGCTAAGATTTCAACATTTCTGGCCTTCAACTATAATGAGTGTGACCTTCCAAAGTTCTAGAAGAGCCCTCAGGTACAGAGACAAAGATATTAGATCAGAAATTGGAGGATTTTGAAATTGTGGTGTCCATGGAATATGATGGGTTTTGACAGTGTCTACTAGGATGGGATTTTAGTTTGAGGCATTAATGTTTCTCTACCTTTACTGAGCTGCTACTCCTGTGTCACTCAAGTGATTCAAAGCAACTGTCATTGGGCTGTTTTCCTTTGTGAGAGAAAATACAGATCAGTAGAAAACTGTAAGTCTTTCTGAGTTTTGTGTCTCTAGTGCTTAAGCCTTCTGTGATTTACAGCAGTAAACAAATTGTCTCAGTGAGAATCAAGCTTGAGGCAGTGAAAATCAAGCTTGAGGTGGTGAGCTGATAAGGAAGGGAGACAGTTTTAAGAAAGAAGTTCATAGAGCTCAAATACTTACACTAAGACCACACAGAGGGCAACAAGTACCCAGTGAGCAAATGTGGCTATGTGTTTCTCTAACTTTGTTTTTTTGTAGAGGGCAGGGAACTTTAAAGATGCCTGCCCTTCTTCAAATGTATGACCTACATGGAGTGAGTGGATGAGAAATACAAGCCCCCTAGTAAAAGATGTGTGTGGCTGGACCTTTTTTAAATAGTTCTTTAACTCATTCAAAACCCCAGTACACTTGAAAATGTACAGAGTTCACACTCTGAACTGTGTACCCTATTAAACAGCACAACAAGTTACCTGTTTATCATAAAATATAGTTCTGCATGTAAAAACAAGAATACATAAACTTGTCACATTCTCTAAGAACTTTGACCATCTGTTTTTCTTAATCTATTTATTTATGTACTTATGAGTGAGTCATTCAGTAATTTTAACAAGCATAGAGAAAAATGTAATAAAACTATCGTTTTCATTTTCTAAATGTGTATAAAGACTGTCTTTGTTATTTTTCTAGTTTAACTACAAAGTGTGATAATTAATGTGACCAATCAGAATGGCCTTTTTCTGGATAAAGGGAATTTGGAGAAACTTCTAGTTTCTTGGATGTTTTCAATAAACAGGTTTTCAAATTTATAGTGTCTTTTCTATAGAATGCATTTCTATTCTTAACTTATGAAGATATATAATCTAAGCTTAGGTTTTTATTTTCAACAAATTAGTTAAGTGGGTTATATTAACTTGATTGGCCATGAGTTACAGTGTTGGTAAAATCAACTCAGCCTGATCATCGATGATGTTTATCTTATAAAACACACCATATATTTTATTTCAGAAGATGCAACTACTTGAAAGGTCTATTTTATGATTTATTATCTTCTGGATGTGGTATCCAGATTATAATAGATCTTTAAAGGAGGGGAAAATGACCCATGAATTTCAATCATGGTAACAATATGAATATATAGTATTTTTGAAAGATTATGAAATATTATGAAAATTGACCAGAAATACCAACTTTTATTAATGCACTAAAAACAGAGTAAAAGACCAATAAGAACTTATTTAACAATGTCAGACTTACCTTTTATTTTGAAGAATATTTTTGGTGATTTATGCTCTCTCTTAGCCATTCAATATTCATCAGCTGAGAATTCTTTGTTTAGCTCTGTACTCCATTTTTTAATAGGGTTATTTGGTTGTCTGGAGTCTAACTTCTTGAGTTCTTTGTATACATTGGATATTAGCCCTCTATCAGATATAGGGTTGGTAAAGATCTTTTCCCAGTTTGTTGGTTGCCGTTTTGTCCTATTGACTTTTGCCTTACAGAAGTTTGCAACTTTATGAGGTCCCATTTGTCAATTCTTGATGTTAGAGCAGAAGCTATTGGCGTTTTCTTCAGGAAATTTTCTCCTGTGCCTTTTTACTTGAGATTCTTCCCCACTTTCTCATCTATTATTTTCAATGTATCTGCTTTGATGTGGATGTCCCTGATCCACTTGGACTTGAGCTTTGTACAAGGAGAAAGGAATGGATCGATTTGCATTTTTCTACATGCTAACTTCCAGTTGAGCCAGCACCATCTGTTGAAAATGCTGTCTTTTTTTCCACTGGATGGTTTTAGCTCCTTTATCAAAGATCAAGTGACCATAGGTGCGTGGATTCATTTCTGGGTCTTAAATTCTGTTCCATTGATCTACCTGCTTGTCACTGTACCAATACCATGCAGTTTTTATCACAATGAAAGTAGACCATGGAGCAAGCCAGTAGGAAACCTCCCTCCATGGCCTCTGCATTAGCTCCTGCTTCCTGCCCTGCTTGAGTTCCAGTCCTGACTTCCTTTGGTGATGATCAGCAGTCTGGAAAGTCAAGAACTGTGCAGCTTTAACTTTTAACCTGCTAGAAGTCACAGGAAGAAAAAGGAACACTTTGAAAAGTGACTCTAGTGTTTATTACTATGTCCTAGAATGTTTCGTATGAAAGGTATCTAAGAAAAGGGGAAAGCAGGAATATCCAAGCAGGGGTTCCACTGCATAGCCCTGGCTGTCCTGGAACTCACTCTGTAGACCAGGCTGGCCTCCAACTCAGAAATCTGTCTGTCTCTGCCTCCCAAGTGCTGGGATTAAAGGCCTGTGCTACCACTGCCTGGCCATTGTAGGAATTCTTATAAGATCATCATTAAGACTTAAAAATTCATCTATTGACCAGCAGAACCGAGCACACAGGAACTTCACCAGCCCAGTGACTGCAGTTCCTTCTGGTCTGTTTGGGCTTGTGTCCAGAGCAGACCTTGGGCACAAGCTCTACAGGAGTCCCACAACACCCAGAGGAAGCTCCACTCCCAGGTGCTCTGACACACCCGGGATCAGAGGTGAGAAGGAAGCAACATCTGTCCCAACACTGGGTGTAACTGGGACCAGCAGGACCAGGCACATGGGAACTCTACTAGCCCAGTGACTCAGGTTCCTTTTGGTCTGTCTGGGCTGGTGTCTAGAGTAGACCTTGGGCACAAGCTGCAAGCTCTGCAGCCAGTCCCACAACACACAGAGAAAGCCCCACTCCCAGGTGATCAAACAAGCCCAGGATCCCAGGATCCCAGAATCACAGGATCACAGAGACAGCTTGACTCTGAGGAGTTCTGACACAACCAGGATCACAGAAAGGAAAGGCTCCAGTAAGATTTAGCAAGGGCAGGTAGCACTATAGTTAACCAGATGGTGGGGGGCAAGCATAAGAAAATAAACAACACAAACCAAGGTCACTTGCCATCATCAGAACCCAATTCTCCCACTATAGCAAGTCCTGGACACACCATCACACCGGAAATGCAAGATTCAGATCTAACATCACTTATCATGATGATGATACAGGACCTTAAGAAAGACAGAAATAACACCCTCAAAGAAATACATGAGAACACAGGTAAAGAGCTAGAAGCTCTTAAAGAGGAAACACAAAAATCCCTTAAAGAACTACAGGAAAGCACAATCAAACAGGTGAAGGAAATGAGCAAAACCATCCAGAATCTAAAAATGGAAATAGAAACAATAAAGAATTCAGAAAGAGAAACAACCCTTGAGATACAAAACCTAGGAAAGAAATCAGGAGTCTTAGATGCAAGCATCACCAACAGAATGCAAGAGATAGAAGAGAGAATCTCAGGGGCAGAAGACACCTTAGAAAACATTGACACAACAGTCAAAGAAAATGCAAAAAGGAAAAAGCTCATAACCCAAAACATTTCAGGAAATCCAGGATGCAAGGAGAAGACCAAACCTAAAGATAATAGGTATTGAAGAGAGTGAAGACTCCCAATGTAATGAGCCAGTAAATATGTTCAACAAAATTATAGAAGAAAACTTCCCTAACCTAAAGAAAGAGATGCCCATGAACATACAAGAAGCCTACAGAACTCCAAATAGACTAGACCAGAAAAGAAATTCCTCCTGTCACATAATAATAAAAGCACCAAATGCACAAAACAAAGAAAAATTTAAAAGCAGTAAGGGAAAAAAGGCAAGTAACATATAAAGGCAGGCCTATCAGAGTTATGGCAGATTTCTCACCAGAGACTATGAAAGCTAGAAGATCCTGGGCAGATATCATACAGACCCTACAAGAACACAAATGCCAGCCCAGACTACTATACCCAGCAAAACCTTCAATTACCATAGATGGAGAAAACAAGATATTCCATGACAAAATCAAATTTATACAATATCTTTCTACAAATCCAGCCCTACAAATGATAATAGATGGAAAACATCAACATAAGGAACAAATCTACACTCTAGAAGAAGCAAAAAGGTAATCTTTCAACAAATCCACACAAACCTAATTCCACCTCTTACAACAAAAACAACAGGAAGTGACAATTACTTTTTCTTAATATATTAATTTGAAAATTAATATTACCAACATAACGTAATCGATTGAAATCCAATAATATGAGGAATTAGAAATTTGTTGATTGTCATCCAATGGTCTCTCTAATTTGGTAATTGGAGAAATAGGTCCAACATTGTACAGTCTAAATACACTGTCAGCTTGTTTGTGACAGTGTCTGGCTGTGTACAACATAAGGGTCTTGATATCTTGCTTCTCCTAGCTCAGCCTCTCTATAAGTAATATTCTTTATTTCATGTTTTTACACTATACTATGGTTTTCAGAACAGCTTATATATTTCAAAAGTATTTATATGCCCAAAAGAAACATAGACGATTAACTAGGGAGGTTGCTTGTAAGAGATCAACAAAGTGAGACTGAATGCTTTGCTTGACATTTGTAACTCTTGTATCAAGTTTGAAGAAGAGGATTTTATAAGTTACTCTTTCCCTGAAATGAATGCTTTTCCAAATTATCACAGCTAATGAACCAAATTCTTACCCTCACCTAATGTCTGTGCCACCCTCCAAGCAGAACCATTGTTCATTGAAACAGTTGGTGAATGACTTTATGGAAAGACTATCTTAATACCTATACCATTTCTTAAATGAATATAACCTGTTCTCCATGGGCTGAGAATAAAGTCACTCACTCAAGTCAAGTAACTTTGACCATAGCAGGAAGTTTGTATCCAAATATCAAGCCTACAATTCATTTCTTGGTGCAGCAGAACTATCAACTCTCAGCTTAGTTACGATGGAGGTAAAATCCTTTGGTGATGTGTGGGTCATTGAAATACAGCCTTAGTACAATGAAACTCAATGTCTAAAAATTGTTCTTATTTTGGGCTTGTACCACAGTAAGAGCCAAGATTTTAAACACTACTAAATACAAAACAAACAAAAAGACTTTATGTATTTATGTTCATTTAAGAAAATATTAGTAGTGATGTATTATTTTGAAATATACAGTTAATATGTTTGGAGTTATTTAAAATTTATATAGAGAAAAATGTATTTTCACTATTGCTGTAAATGAGCATCTATTTATGACTATTAAATTGATTGTTGTTTTATATCAAACAACTTTTACAATACTTATTTTTATTTTTATAATATTTTATAAATTTTAAGGAATATGACAAAAAAGATATTGTAAGTATTGAAGGGGAGTCTCTGGGAGGAGTGGGGGTACAAAAGGGAAACAAGAATGTGATTCAATTCTGTTTACTTAAAATATGTTTTTAAATGTTATAATTCAGATAAATTGAAATCATGTAACTTTTCTCATCATAATGCAATAAAAGTTTTTTAAAAAAGTAAAAAAAAAGTAGACCATGAATGTGAAAAAATATCAAGAAAAATTATATGGGAGGGTTTGAATAGTGAGTGTCATTGATGTCACCATAATAACAAAACAAATGGACAACTTTATTTTTGTCCTTGGAAGATGGAAGTGAGAGAAATCTTAATGAGTCATTATGGTTGGTGATGACGGCAGAAGGGTAGTAGCAGAGAACATGAGTGTGAAGTTGTTCCTTAGGCCAGAAATCCTGTGTGTGAGAGCTAATTCTGAAGGACCATTTTATTTACTCTTGATAATAAATTAGGAAAGCAGATAAACATTGTCCCAAAGATGCATGACCATTTTTTTTTCTAATTAGTTGTACTGTGAATCACAACATATAAGTATGACTCGTTAAGAAACTTCTTTATATTTCTCATTTAAATTCCAGAAGAGGTTAAAACCTCCCAACATTCCTGTGAAATGTCAAACTTAACCTTAGTCACCATCCTCTCGCAGGAATGTTGCATATCTAAAGTGGCAAGAATGGGACTCGTCAGGGCCACTTGTACCTGACTGGATGAATTCAGAAGGGCAGAAGATCCTTTTGGTGAAGAGGACATAATGCAGCTTAAAATGTCCTTACTCATTAAAGCTAACTTAAGAATAGCTGTGTGAATTAGTGAGTAGAGTGAATAATTGAACAATCTGTTGAAAATTTCATCCAAGGGTGCCTAGAGCCCTGGAGGAGAGAGGGACACTGTGACAACTTGCTCCTTAGCAAGCAGGTTCACAAGCTTACTAAAGATGAATATTTTTAAAATGTTTTATCTCATCAATGTAAACTAAGTAATGAACTCACACAGAGACTTCCCTGTGAGCATTTAGTTTGCAAATGCTCAAATGGTTGTCACCTTTTTGAACTTTTTATCGGTTTAGTATTTACTCATCAAAGCAAGTCATCCCCTTAGAAAGACATTATAGCATTTTCCAAATAGAAATGTTCTCTTCTATGTTGCCAGGCAACTTTTGTTCCTCAAACGTTCATGAATTTGAATCCTAAGTCCTTTGTTTCTCAGAATGTGATTGCATTGGAAAGTTAGACCTATAAAGACAGTACTGAGTAATTATGTTGGGCCTTATTCTAATCTGGAAGAAGAGAGCCAGGAAACATACTCTTGCAGACAGAGCCTTGTATAAAGAACCAAGCAGAAGCCAATAGTACAAAAGCTGAAAATGGCAGCCACAAAACATATCAGTCCTGCATATGCCTCATTCTTATATTTCTAACCTATGCAGCTCTGAAAAATATTACTTATTCTGAGTTTCTGGGCGAATATCCACTTATCAGTGAGTACATAACATGTGTGTTCTTTTGTTATTGGGTTACCTCACTCAGGATGATATTCTCCAGATCCATCCATTTCCTTAAGAATTTCACAAATTCATTGTTTTTAATCACTGAATAGTACTCCATTGTGTAAATATACCACATTTTCTGTATTCACTCCTCTGTTGAGGGACAACTAGGTTATTTCCAGCTTCTGGCTATTATAATAAATAAGGCTGCTATGAACATAGTGGAACATGTGTCCTTATTACGTGTTGGAACATCTTCTGGGTATATGCCCAGGAGTGGTATAGTTGGGTCCTCGGGTAGTACTATGTCCAATTCCTGAGGAACCACCAAATTGATTTCCAGAGTCATTGTACCAGCTTTCAATCCCACCAACAATGAAGGAGTGTTATTTCTCCACAACCTCACCAGCATCTACTGTCACCTGAGTTTTTATCTTAGCCATTCTGACTGGTATGAGGTGGAATCTCAGGGTTGCTTTGATTTGCATTTCCCTGCTGACTACGGATGTTGAACATTTCTTTAGGTGTTTCTCAACCATTCAGTATTTCTCAGTTGAAAATTCTTTGTTTAGCTTTGTACCCCATTTTTTATGAAGCTCATAATACCTAAGATAGAATCCACAAACCACAAGAAATTCGAGAAGGAAAACCAAAGTATGGATACTTCAATCCTTCTTAGAAGGGGTAACAGAATACCCACGGAAGGAGTTGCAGAGACAAGAGTAGAGGGCAGAATAGAGGCTCACAGCCATCCATTGAACTGAGTACAGGGTCCGCAATGAAGGAGCTAGAGAAAGGACCCAAGGAGCTGAAGGAATTTAAACCCCCTTAGGAAGAACAACAATATGAACTAACTAGTACCCTCAGAGCTCCTGGGGACTAAACCACCAACCAAAGAGTACACATGGTGGGACTTACGGCTCCAGCTGCATAAGTATCAGAGAATGGCCTAGTAGATCATCAGTGGGAAGAGAGGCCCTTGGTCCTGTGAAGGTTCTATGCCTCATTGTAGTGGAATGCCAGGGCCAGGAAGAAGAGAGGTTAGCTTGGTGAGCAGGGAAAGCATGGAGGGAACAGGGTATTTTATTTTTATTTTTTATTTTTTGGAGGGGAAATGGGAAAGGGGATATCATTTGAAATCTAAATAAAGAAAATATCTAATAAAAGCAAAAAGTCGGGCAGTGGTGGCACAAGCCAGCACCATCCCAGCACTTGTGAGGCAGAGGCAGGCAGATTTCTGAGTTTGAGGCCAGCCTGGCCTACAGAGAGAGTTCCAGGGCTATACAGAGAAACCCTGTCTCAAAAAGTCAAAAAGCCAAAAAAAAAAAAAATTATAGTTTTAGCCAGACAGTCTTTAGGATTTGTTTTCTTCCATCCAATTATTGAAGAGATTTTATCATTACCCTCCAACCCACCCAATGAATACTGAACAACCTGTATGGCTTCAGTTTGAACCTATCAGTAAGTGATAAGATTAAATGAATTCTTAAGGAATAAGTCATAAACATAGAGGATTAGTGCTCTCTGAAGACTCTTTCTCTCTCTGTCTCTTTCTCTCTCTCTCACACACACACATACACACATACACACACATACACACACATACACACACATATACACACATACACACATATACACACACACATATACACACACATATACACACACACATACACACACACACACACACAATACAATTTCAGAGGTAGAAGGACAACTCACTGGTTAAAGTGATTGCTACACAGGCTTGAACACCATAAAATTCTCACAAGGTTAGATCCTCAGAACGCATGTAAACTGCTAGGTAGACGTGGAAGACCAGTTATCATTCCACACTGAAAAAGACAAGGAGTCCTCAAATGAAGTTGGGTAGAGAAACTAACCATATTGGTAACCTCTGCTTTTGACCAAGAAACTCTGTCTTGATAAATAAGGTAAAAGGGTGATCCTGTAGGATGATTCCTGACACCAACTTCAGGATTCCACATGAGTAAACACACAGCATGTGTGCAGCCATGCATATTTTCACACACACACACACACACACACATGAATATATGCATGTGCACATATACACCAGAGAGAGAGAAACATAAAGAGAGACAGAAACAGAGAGAGACAGAGAGACAGAGAAACAGAGTCAAAGACAGAAAGAAAATAAAAGTAAGAAAACAAAACAAAATAAAAACAAAACATGCCTTCCATCTCTATGTGAGAGATGCTCTAGCAAGGGTACAAGAGGATGGAGTAACTGAGACAACAGAAGAATTTTGAAAATGATACTACCATAGTTTATATTTGACAGATCATTTCTGATTCTCCATTTGTTCATTTTATTTTATAGTCAGGGTCTTACTTTATAGCTCCAGCTGGACTGAAATGTGATGTGTAGACCTGTCCAATCTCAAATATGTGGTGATCCTCCTACTCTGATCTAGCAAGTACTAGAATTAAAATGTGCACTATCAAAACTGACATCATGTGATATAAAGTTTGGTTGTGTAAGACTCCAGTTTATAGAACTGTAATAATCATGGTGATGTTGGAAATTAGACCAGAAGACCATTCATATGCTAAGATGCATATGGAACTGCATCCTCAGCTATGAGTGTTACCATGGCATCATAGCAGAATAATGCACAAATTGAAAAATCTCTTATAGACTACCAGCCCAGGGATGGCACCACCCACAATGGGCCTTCCTCCAGCTTGATCACTAATTGAGAAAATGTTTTACAGCTGGATCTAATGGAGGCATTTCCTCACTTGAAGCTCCTTTCTCTGTGATAATTTCAGCTTGTGTTAAGTTGATACACAAAACCAGCCAGTACTTTAGTATAGGGGAAATTTAAACAAATAATCTGTCATTGGGAATTTATTTTCCAAGTACTCAAAAATTACTTTTGGCATTGATATATTACATATTTTAACTATAATGCTCTTGCCTTCATGGCTTTTAAGTTACACTTATAATATTTTATTATCTTATATATATTTAGTTTTATTTCACATTTATAATTTTTGTTATTAATACTAATCTGTATTAGAATGTATTCTTTTTTTCATGGACTTTTTAAAATGCTTAAATACGTTACTTATGCCTTTTACTACTCCCCTGGTCGTCATATGCAGATATGCAACATGTATTTTAGCTGTATGCAGATTCATGAAAGTGCCTCCTAAAGTTTCATTATTGACAATGGGATAGTATTTGTTAGTAAGGTACTAAACTGTGACTGACCTGTGAGCTCCTTCCTTTGCCAATGAGCTCAATGATCTAACAAGTGAGCTTCATACATGAGTCTGCTAGTTTCTTTCCAAACTGTCTAACTTTTTCCATATAGAGATGATGTCCAATTGATTCTCCAAATACCTTTGTCTTGGATTCCTTAGCCTCCAACACAGGAAACATATTATTTTGTACAAAACAAAAAAACATGGAAACATTAATATGAGGTGGTTAACTAATTTATAAAAGGTATAAATATACATGACATATGAATAATATTTACCCAGTTGTCATGGGACTTAGAAAGAAAATGAATGTCAAAGTCTTTAGTAATGGCCATTAAGTCGATAACTTATGACATTATCTTTTTTAGTTATTGATTATGCATTGTATATTTAAAATAGTTACATAAAAGAACATAATCACAAAAGATACATACTTTAAAAAAGCACGGAATTGAGGATTCTGAAAAAAATTCTCATATCACACTATCTGCAGCTCAGTTCCATTCCCTGCTGCTTCTCTTCACTACCATTTTTAACCTGACTGAATACAGACGCATCTTCCTTCAACACCTGCTCCCTGCCCCACAGAGTGACCATTACTAAGCAGAAGAGGCATCAAGGATAAAAGATTGAGTCCAAATATTGGTAGAAACTTGCCTTGTAGATAAGCATAAGAAAGCAGAAATAACTAACAAAATTGCACCAGTAGCTAGTTATAGAAGAAGACATATTGCTAATTGAGCTCCAAATGACACTTTCTGTACTTCAAAGGATTTGGCAACATTCTCATGATGCCAAATCACTGATCACAGCAGTGAGGATGTTTTTGTCTTTACCAGCATCTTATAAAGTCAAAGATTAGCACATGGTCAGAAATATGGTATAATAAAAACTATACACAGACATGTTTGCTGACAAGTGTTGAGTGTCAAGTATATGCAAAGTATTCAGGAATGTTGGAGAATGACTACCCATTTCTTCACTTGGGAGAGATGGAAGAGAGAGAATTACATGTTTCGGGTGATCATTTCATATGACTAAGTCCAAGCATGGTCTGGAGTTTGTACAACCTTGTCTCAAAAGAAATAAATAAAGGAAAAACAAACTATGTTGGTATTCACTAGACTCAAGCTCTTTGGCCTTTAGTGGGCTACTGGACTGACACTGCCTCATTAGAGTATGTCATCATTCATAAGAATGCACATTAGAACTTGAGACCTGTGAGGAGGCCGAGGTTTGTCAACTTGTTCTCAAATGCATTTGTAATTTTTAAAAGTGCTGTAAATAGAACAGAATTCTGTCCAAAATTCATAATTTCTAACATTATCAGGCTGGTTCCAATTGTGAGATTATGCTCTAGTAACAAAAATAATTCTCAAAGAGTTCAAGTACAATGTGAGTCTCACAATAACATCAGTATCACAATACCATATGCATAATGAAGCTATGCTGAGGGCACTGGAGAGATGGTTCAGTACTTAAGAATACCAGGTGCTCCTCCAGAAGATCCAAGTTCAGTTCTCAGAGCCTGTGTCAAGCAGATGACAACCACCAGCAATTCCAACTCCAAGGGACCTCACACCTTTTTCTCTTTCATGCAGGTAACTGCACTTATGTAACAGACTCACAAAGACACACAGATACATATAATAATAAAAAATGAAATATTTTAAAGTAAATACATAAATCTTAGCTGATATGGCTAATTTGATAAGGAAATACAAGTTTGAAGTGTGCATTACTGAAGGAACTCAAGAATCATGGGAAATTAAAATTTTAAATTGTGATTGTAAAAGACCAAAAAGACTACAAATAAGCAAAGCATGATCCATTTTATTCTTCATAATGGAGATGGTAAAAGACTCGGGCAGGTAAGAGTAGAAATTGAAAGGGTCAGCCACTTAAAAATAGTGACTTCTGGAGCACCTTAAACCAGAGACATGGGTGAGAGCCGCCATTTTCTTTCTGGTGAGTTTCTAAGACCAGAGCAGCCAGCTGGGAGGCACTGGCCTCAAGAGTCCCAGGGGAGCTGCAGAGCGGCAGAGACAGGATCCTCTCAGCTTCCGAGTGACAGAGTTGGATCAGCCTCCTTCTCTGCCCCTTCCCTGCAAGTGGAGGGCCTACCTCCAGGGAGCGTCATAACCCAGAGACATGGTTGAGAGCCGCCATTTTCTCTCCAGTGAGTTTTTAAGACCAGAGCAGCCAGCTGGGAGGCATGGGCCCCAGGAGTCGCAGGGGACTTATGTCAGGGACAGGACAAGCACTAGTCAGAAACACTAAGAACATCTAACACCAAAAATCAAGAGATGGCGAAAGGCAAACGCAAGGATCCTACCAACAGAAACCAAGAATACTTGGCTTCATCAGAACCTAGTACTCCCACTGCAGCAAGTCCTGGATATCCCAAAACACCTGAAAAGCAAGAATAGGACCTAAAATCATATCTCACAAGCTGATAGAAGAACTTAAGAAGGACATGAATAACTCCCTTAAAGAAGCACAGGAGAATACAGGTAAAGAAGTACAAGCCCTTAAAGAGGAAATAAAAAAAAATCCCATAAAGAATTGCAGGAGATCACAAGTAAACAAGTAGAAGCACTTAAAGAGCAAACTCAAAAATCCCTTAAGGAATTGCAGGAAAACACAAACAAACAGGTAAAGGAATTGAGTAAAACCATCCAGGACCTAAAAATGGAAGTCGAAACAATAAAGAAACCAGAAAAAGACATAACTCTGGAATTAGAAATCTTAGGTAAGAAGTCAGGAAACATAGATGCTAGTATCACTAACAGAATACAAGAGATAGAAGAGAGAATCTCAGGGGCAGATGATAACATAGACAACATTGAGAGAACAGTCAAAGAAAATGCAAAGAGCAAAAAGACCCTAACCCAAAACATCCAGGAAATCCAGGGCACAATCAGAAGACCAAATCTAAGGATAGTAGGTATAGAAGAGAGTGAAGACCTCTAAATTAAAGGGCCAGTAAGTATTTTCAACAAAATTATAGAAGAAAACTTCCCTAACCTAAAGAAAGAGATG
>NW_022196895.1:22677963-22678412 GCF_008632895.1 Mastomys coucha | reverse complement strand
GCACACAATAGTAGTGGGAGATTTCAATACCCCACTCTCTGCAATGGAAAGATCATGGAAACAGAAACCAAACAAGGACAGAGTGAGACTAACAGAAGTTATGAAACAGATGGATTTAACAGATATCTATAGAACATTTTATCCTAAAACAAAAGGATATACCTTCTTCTCAGCACCTCATGGTACCTTCTCCAAAATTGACCATATAATTGGTCACTAATCAGGCCTCAACCGATACAAGAAGATCGAAATAATTCCTTGTATCCTATCAGATCACCATGGACTAAGGCTGATCCTCAAAAACAACATAAACAATAGAATGCTCACATACACATGGAAGCTTAACAACACTCTACTCAGTGATAATTTGGTCAAGGAAGGGTAAAGAAAGAAATTAAAGACTTTCTAGAGTTTAATGAAAATGAAGCCACAACATACCCAAACTTATG
>NW_022196895.1:22674840-22676295 GCF_008632895.1 Mastomys coucha | reverse complement strand
GATAAACAACTTCAGCAGAGTAGCTGGATATAAAATTAACTCAAGCAAATCAGAGGCCTTCCTATACAAAAAGGATAAACAGTCAGAGAAAGAAATTAGGGAAACAACACCCTTCATAATATTTACAAATAATATAAAATACTTTGGTGTAACTCTAACTAAGCAAGTAAAAGATCTGTTTGACAAGAACTTCAAGTCTCTGAAGAAGGAAATTAAAGATCTCAGAAGACAGAAAGATCTCCCATGCTCATGGATTGGCAGGATTAATAAAGTAAAAATGTCCATCTTACCGATGGCAATCTACAGATTCAATGGAATCCCCATCAAAATTCCAACTCAATTCTTCACAGACTTAGAAAGAGCAATTTGCAGATTCACCTAGAACAACAAAAGACCCAGGATAGCCAAAACTATTCTCAACAATAAAGGAACCTCTGGTGGAATCACAATCCCAGACCTTAAGCTACAGAGCAATTGTGATAAAAACTGCATGGTATTGGTATAGTGACAAGCAGGTAGATCAATGGAACAGAATTGAAGACCCAGAAATGAACCCACGCAACTATGGTCACTTAATCTTTGACAAAGGAGCTAAAACCATACAGTGGGTAAAATTACAACATTTTCAACAGATGGTGCTGGCTCAACTGGCAGTTAACATGTAGAAAAATGCAAATCAATCCATTCCTGTCTGCTTGTACAAAGCTCAAGTTCAAGTAGATCAGGGACCTCCACATCAAAGCAGATACATTGAAACTAATAGAAGAGAAAATGGGGAAGAACCTCGAGCAAATAGGCACAGGGGAAATTTTCATGAAGAGAGCGCCAATAGCTTCTGCTCTAAGATCAAGAATTGACAAATGGGACCTCATAAAGTTGCAAAGCTTCTGTAAGGCAAAAGACACTGTCAATAGGACACGACGGCAACCAACAAATTGGGAAAAGATCTTTACCAACCCTATATCTGATAGAGGGCTAATATCCAATGTATACAAAGAAATCAAGAAGTTAGACTCCAGAGAACCAAATAACCCTTTTAAAAAGTGGAGTACAGAGCTAAACAAAAAATTCTCAGTTGATGAACGCTGAATGGCTGAAAAGCACCTAAAGAAATGTTCAATATCCTTAGTCATCAGGGAAATGCAAATCAAAACAACCCTGAGATTCCACCTCACACCAGTCAGAATGGCTAGGATAAAAAACTCAGGTGACAGAAGATGCTGGAGGGGTTGTGGAGAAAGAGGAACATTACTTCATTGCAAGTGGGATTGCAAACTGGTACAACCACTCTGGAAATTAGTTTGGCGGTTCCTCCGGAAATTGGACATAGTTCTACCGTAGGACCCATCTATACCACTCCTAGGCATATACCCAAAAGATACTGTACCATGTAATAAGGACACATGCTCCCCCATGTTCATAGCAGCCTTATTTATAATAGCCAGAACCTGGAAA
>NW_022196895.1:22646592-22674219 GCF_008632895.1 Mastomys coucha | reverse complement strand
AGGGGAAACTAGGAAAGGAGAAATTTACATGTAAATAAAGAAAATACGTAATAAAAAAAAGTGACTTCTTTCAAAGATACAGAAATTTTCTATTGAAAGTTCTTCTAGTGACCCATATGAAGCAAGTCTTCAGGCAAGCCTTTAATAATTCCTAATAACATTCTACTATGCACAAAGATATGTGCCATGCTCAGTCACAGTCAAAAAATTTCCTCCTGAAGTAGATGGAAACAAATACAGAGAGCCATACCTGGACAATGCACACAAAATTACTTTGGAACACTGACCATGGAAAAATGATGCCCCAATCAAATCGCTCCCCTTGATGCTCAAAAATCTATGCAGAAGAGAGTGAAGAAAGGTTCTTAGAAAAAGAAATAATGTATGGTTACAAGGAAACAGTTCTTTAAAGATATGATGCACATATGGAACCCAGACTACAGGAGCATACATGGGGCTTGCCCAATTCTAAACCAGTTGAGGTCCCAGAATTGAGAGCAGAAAGTAGATACCAGCTCCCCTTTTTAAGAAAAATGCTATCTCCAGTAGACAAGTACTTGCAAATGAATATTTGTCTTCTCCAATACAGTTTCACTGTATATATTAACCATCCTTAAAGGTAGGCTCCATGCACAGAAGATGCCTGACACAAAATGAACTCAGTGACATTATTGTAGACACATTGTCTCATATTAGTCATGTACTCTTCCTGATTTGGATATCAAGAGTTCATCCTCTGTCAGCATCATTGTCCAAGTCTGAGGCAAGAACACTGCAGCCTGAGTGCTAGTCTCACATGGTGGAAGTTCATGAAACAGAAATAGAAAAAGAAAATCTGGAGGTGGTATATGCATAGTTCTTGATTTTTAATCATAGAAACTTGAATTATATTTTTGTAACCCTAATATTAACAACTTCTAAGCTATATAAATGTATAAATAATAAGAAATAATGCTTGGGAGTAATGTCTCAAAATGCAAATTTCTGTACTAAAGTAAATAATGTCAGAATCCCCCTCCATGTTTAGAGTGTGACTAGTTGGGGGCAGAAGGCCTGAGTTCCATTTGCCCATGTGCCTTCTATTTCTATAATGCTTTGTTACCACAGACACATAACAAAGGCATGCTTTGATTTTCAGAAAAACATCACACATCTATGAAAGCAAAGTCCCTCTGGTGTATTCTGGCAAAGGTAAGATGAGATCACATCACATCAGAAACAAAATAATTTAGTGCTACTATAGATAGGGAACCATTGACTGAGAGGTCAAATCTTAAATTTGAATGTCTAGAATAAATAAATCCAAACAGATTTCTCAAAAGGCTTGTGGAAAACAAAACAGAGAGGAAACAGTGACAGGGGAACAGAGGGCAGAATGAAGAAAAGTGGAGGTGAAGGTTTATGATAATTTTGTAGTCACAGAGTCATCAAATTTCAGGTTTGGCGAGAACCCCAAAGGTCACTGCTGCCAATCACATATGTGATGCTTGAAAACCCTAATTTTGTCTCCCCTCCAGTGGGATGACTCAGTGTCTGGAGCCTCCCTCCTTTTCTCTGTGGAAAGTTCTGCCTGTAAAAATGCTCCCTTCCACACAGCACTTTGCTTCAGCCACATGACACTCTCTTTTGTCTTCTATTTTCCTCTCAGAACAAAAATGACTTAAGTTTCAACTCTTCTGTGTGCATCCAATTTTATGTATTTTAATTTCAATACCACACACAGATACATAAACACACACACACACACACATTTACACATACACACATGCACACACATACAAACAGGCACACACACAAGTAGAAACACATACACACACACATGTACATACTCATGCACATATATACACATTAATAAACATATATATATATATACACATATATATTCACATACATATTTAAATTATATACACATTCATATGCACACAGATGTTGACCTCTATAAACTTCTCTATTTGCAAATGAGAACTTTAGTTTTCTCAAAAAATTTCAAGCAATGTGATTCATATATGTATACACATGCATACATATATGGTGGTGTTGGGTGTTTGTCTCATGTTTTCCCATGAAGGCACAGTACAGAATAGAAGGCATCTGCCACTTTAGCAAGAAGCTAAATGATACAACTTAACAAAAACTTGTGTTTACTTTTGAATTAAGCTGAGTTCTGTCAGATTTGCCTCTCTAATTGGTACCATAGACTTTGTCTAAGGGAGGTGTCTCTCCTTGTGTGTCTGTAGTAGTGGAAGACTGACATAGACCTAAAGGGGACTTGAAAACCCTCGGAAAGTCCTAAGAGAGAAATTTGCTTATAGGCATTGCATCAGATAAGAGGCAATAGCTGAATCAGAGATCATGTTTTTGTAATGTATCAGTGTGGTCGGGGATGGGGGAGGGTATGTGTGTGTGTGTATGTGTGTGTATGGTTGGGGGGGGTCGATGAAATGTCTGTGCAAATATAATCTGCCTTTAATACTTAAAAATAAATTGTTTTTCAACCAATTTATTAATCCTCACCTAAGATATCTGATAAGAATATCAGCTCAAATTATAATCTAAATTCAGCAAACCAAAACATATTTTACATCTTAATTTTCAACATATTGACCAAAAATTCAACAATAGTGGCAGGGAACAAAGGATTTCATTCAATTCTGTTTTAGGATAAAAATAGCTTATTTTGTGTTTTCAAGTCTGTTTTTTTTTCTTTTGTTTTTAATAAAAAAATTAATATAAATGTTCAAGCTCTTCAACAAACCTGCTGAGATTATAATTGAGATTACATTCAACAAATAAATCAATTTGGAAAGAATTGGCATATTGGCAGGTGCTTCTCTGAAATGGTAAAAACAGTTATCTCTATATTTATTTGTCTTGGATTCTCTCATTAATGTTTTATAGCTTTCATCAAATATTAGGTTATTTTGCTAAATTCATCATTAACTAGGGTTACATTTGATGCTACTAGAAAGTGTTGTTCTTTGCTTTACGCATGTATGCATGTGGCTTGCCTCCTGCAGTCTGGATAAACTTGCTTATTAGTTCTTAGTCGAATTTTGTATGTGCTTGGGGATTATGTGCACAATGAACATGTCTGCAGATAGAGATAATTTTATATCTTTTCCCAAACAAAGGCATCATTTGTGTCTTATTCTTCTGCCTTGCTTGCCAAGGTCTGTAGCATTTGAATTTTAGTTGCATATTTTTTTCTCATTCTTAAGAAGTGTGAAATAATTTTACAATATTATGTATGATACTTCCTGAAGATACTTCAAGTATATTTTAGCAAAACTCCTAGTTCATTAATATTTCTCTATTTTCAAGATTGTCCCATGGATTATAATTTTCTTCTGCATGTATTGAGATGACTGAAACGTTTTCCCTTTGTATTCTACTGACATGGACAAATGTGATGCTTAGTTACATTTTTATTAATTAGACTTTGCATTTGCATATTTAAAAGAGCCTAATTGTGAGTTTTGAGTACTAGTTAGTTATCTTGTTTCTGGATTTTGAGGTTTTGTTTACAAGTTTTTCTTTCTTTTGGTACATATGGACCACAGGCTTGATGAGTTGAGAATTTCTCACTTGTATGCTTTTTAGAAATTTGTGTAAAATTGGTTTTATCATCTCCCTAAATGTTTTGTATAATTTCTTTTGTATAATGTATATATTTTTTATTTTTCAAACCTTTCTATAGTCCAGTCTTCATCCTTCACGCAGATTGCTATGACCACTCCCCATCTGATACCTCCTCTCCATTTCCAAAATGATGTGATGTCCCTACCCTCTACCCCCACTTCACCAGACCTCCCCATTAACTGGGGCCTCAAGACTCTCGAGGGTTAGGTGCATCTTCTCTCACTGAGGCCAGACCAGGTAGTCCTATGCTGTATACCTGTCCAGGACCTCTTATCTGCTGGTGTATGCTGCCTGGATGGTCGCTCAGTGTCTGAGAGATCTTGGGGTCCAAGTCAGTTGAGACTGCTGGTATTTCCTGAGAGTCTCTCCCTTCCCAGGTCTCCAGTACATTTTAGAGGGTCTCCCTAACTCCTACATCCTGAGGTTGCCTGTTTCCATTCTGTTTGTTGGCCATCGGGGATTCAGTCCTGTTCCCCAAAAAACTCATCATATTCTTCCCTTCCCCTTTCTGTCCCCTTTTCCTACAAGTTCCCTCCCTTCCTCTGCCCCCCCCCATGATTGCTTTTTTTCTCCCTCCCAAGTGGGATTGAGGCATCCTCACTTGGTCCCTTCAGCTTGTTATTCTTCTTGAGTTTTATGAATTGTGCTCTGTGTATGCTGTACTTTTTTTGGCTAATATAGGCTGATACGTGAGTACTTATCATGCATGTCTTCTTTGGTCTGAGTTACCTCATTCAGGATGATATTTTCTAGTTCCATCTATTTGTGCCTGCAAAACTCAGGATATCTTCATTCTTAATAGCTGATTAGTATTTCAATGTGTAAATGAACCACTTTCTGCATCCATTCTTCTGGAACATGTATGTTGTTTCTAGCTTCTGGCAATCACAGACAAAGCCACTATGGACATAGTAGAACACTATTTTGGAAATTAGCCCTCTATCAGATGTGGGATTACTGAAGTTATTTTCCCAATCTGTAGGTTGCTGATTTGTTCTATTGACTATGTCCTCTGCTTTACTGAAGCTTTCCAGTGTCTTAAGATCCCATTTATCAATTCTTGATCTTAGAACCCAAGCCATTGGAGTTCTTTTTTAGGAATTTTCACTATGTGCCTACTAGTTTTACAATATTTCCCAATTTCTTTTCTATTAGATCTGTGCATCTGGTTTGATTTTGAAGTCCTTGATCCACTTGGACTTGAGCTTTGTGCAATGTGACAAATATGTATCTATTTTGATTTTTCTACATACAGACACCCAGTTAGACCAGCACCACACCATTTATTGAAGATGCTTTCTTTTTTCCATTGTATATTTGTTGCTTCTTTGTCAAAGATCAAGTGTCCATAAGTGTGTGGTTTTATTCCTGGGTCTTCAGTTCTCTTCAATTGATCTACCTGTCTGTCTCTGTATCAATACTGAGAAGATTTTATTCCTACTGCTCTGTAGTATAGCAGAAGTTCTTTTATTGTTGGGAATTGTTTTTGTTATTCTGGGTTTTTTGTTTTTCCAGATGAATTTGAGAATTGCTCTTTCCCTGCCTTTTAAGAACTGTGTTGGAATTTTAATGGAAATTGCATTGAATCTGTAGATTGCTTTTGATAGGATGGCTATTTTTTTTTCTGTTAATTCTACCAATCCATGGGCATGGGAAATCTCTCCATTTTCTGAGATCTTCTTCAATTTCTTTCTTGAGAGACTTGACATTCTTGTTATACAAATCTTTCACTTGTTTGGTTAGAGTTACCCCAAGCTATTTCATATTATTTGTCACTATTGTGAAGGGAGTTGTTTCCCTAATTTCTTTCTCAGCCTGTTTAGTGTTTTTATAAGGGTAGGCTACTGAATTATTTAAGTTAATTTTCTATCCAGCCACTTTGCTGAAGTTGTTTATCAGCTGTAGAAGTTCTCTGGTAGAATTTTTGGGGTTGCTTATATATACTATCATATTATCTGCAAATAGTGATATCTTGACTTCTTCTTTGCAAATTCCTACACATTTGATCTCCTTTTGTTGACTTACTGCTTTAGCAAGAACTTAAAGTACTGTATTGAACAGATATAGGGAGAGTGGGCATCCTTCTCTTCACCCTGATTTTAGTGGAATTGCTTCAAGTATCTCTCTATTTAATTTGATGTTGGCTGCTGGTTTGGTGTATATTGGTTTATTATGCTTAGGTATGGGCCTTGAATTACTGATCTCTCCAGTACCTTTAACATGAATGGGTGATGCATTTTGTCAAACACTTTTTCAGCATCTAAGGAGATGATCTCGTGATTTTTTTCTTTGAATTTCTTTATATAGTGGATTATGTTAATGGATTTTCATATATTGAGCCAACTTTGTATCTCTGACATGAAGCCTACTTGATCATGGTGAGTGATGGTTTTGATGTGTTCTCGGATTTGGTTTGTGAAAACTTTATTGAGAAACTTTGCATCAATAATCTAAAAAAAAACATGACTTTTACTTTATATAAATGATTAACTATACATTGACTTTTCATTTTTTATGTCTACATGTGTGGGTATATTTTTACATGCTTGTGAGTATGTAGGTACAAAAATATGTTTATGTGTATGTGTGTATGTATACATGTGTGTGTGTGTATGTGTCTGTATGTGTGTGTGCACACATATAGATATGGAAGGCAGAAAGCTCCATAAGTTTCATCCTCAAAATACCATTCATCTCCACTAAGATATTATTTGATTGTCCTAGAGTTCATGGGTTACACAAGACTGAGTTGACAGTGAGCAATGGCAATGCTCCTGCCTCAGCCTCCTGAGCACCAGGATTCAAATGTTTGCTCACAATTCAGGTAGTTTGTGTGTGTTTAGGGGATTAAAGTTGACCTCTCATGATTGACAGGTATGTCCTTTATCAGCTACACAACCTGTTATGAATTTCTTAATTATTATAGGAATACAGAGTTCATTTAATCTTGAAGGCAATTTAATATTACTATTATGCTAAGAAATTTATTTTACTCAACTTGCCAAATTCATTATCATAAAATCTATAATACTTCTTTCCAAGGGATATGAATCTGGGCTAAAGATCCCTCACATGACACTGATATTAGACCTTTAAAAATATTACTGATAATGTGCAGAAAAATTTGTCAATTTGATGATTATTTATGTAAAAACAAATTTTTTTATTCATTTATTTCTCCTATCTTTATTGAACTTTTTCTTTCCTATCAATTGATTGAATATTACTAGTTTTTATCTCTTATGGTGTACTTTTGGCTCTTTCTTAATATGAAAATTTGTTCAATCTGTGATTTATATTAATGTAATAAGCATTTAGTGGATCATAAATAGTAGTTTCAGCTTTGATTTTATTTATGAGTATTTTTCTGTACTTATGTAGTTCTAAGCTTTCATCAGGAAGAGTTATAAATGCCTTTCTTCCTATCACTAACAAAACTATAAAGTGTGTTGTTTTACCTCTAAGGGCACTAAAATAAATATTAGACAGAACATTAAGAAGGATCATCAGCATCCAAAGTTATTACAGAACTAGTGGAAAGTCTGATGTATGTATGTATGTATGTATGTATGTATGTATGTATGTATGTGTGTATTTACTTATTATACCTATTGGGAAAATTATCTCCTCTCTCTGAGGTTGTAGCACTGCCATCTCCTCATGGAACCTCATGGGTAGCTAAACACCTAAGTAATAAATACAAAAAAAGGAAAAGATAGAACCTAGGGGTTTATCCCATGCTTTGATTATTTTGAGTGTCTCACAGTACTGACTTCCTTGTGTTGAAGCTCTTTCTGTTTGTACATACTGAGTAGTCACTCTGTGTTACAGATCCTATTAAATTCAGGATGACAGGCATAGTTTAATTAATTCATTATTGGTTAATGTTTTTTCCCATTTTTCCCACCAGGGCCACTAACATTATAGTCATAAATATTTTAATTTTTCTCTGATATTTGAAATATCTCATCTCTCCATGAACATGGTTTTGTTAGTTGTTATAGCTCTTGACATCAGGTGAATGAGTGGAGATTTTCTTCTCTTTTAATTTGTCTTGCAATAAAAGCAGAGCCTGAAATGAAGAAATTAGATATTTTTTTCTTCTATTATGCTAGTAATATACATGACTGAGTGAATCTAATCAGGTAATGTTTGAAGCCACTGTTGGTATGATTATCTTCAGTATGACAATACATTTAAATACCTCTTTCAAGGAAAGTGTTTGGCACTGGAACTTAGATGCTAGCAATGTATCAGAGTTAGTGATCTACCCCCATTATCCATCCTACTTTTTATAACTATCCTGAAGGAAGCTGAAAAGAATCTCACTGTTTCTGATTGGAAATTTGTGGCAGATCTTAAGTTTACTGCTAATAGTATAATCTTTGTTCTGGCCCATTCTCTTATCATAGTTAAGTATTGAGGGCTCATGATGTACCTATCTTATATTTAATAGCTTTAGTCTGGAGTGTTTCATAAAGGGGCACATGTTAATGATGTTATGCCCAACTTTGTGATCTTGAAAGGGAGTGAAATCTCTGAGACATAAGTCTTAGGGGGAATTCATCCAGTATTCTGTATCCATGAAGAGTACTATAAAACTCAGATCTCTCTTTAATTCTCTCATCATCCCACAGCATCTCTAATTCCTAGATAAGTGTTTCTTCCATGTGCTTCTTCTCACAATCCATGATGTGATTCCTAACAATAGTGTCAATTCACATTGGACTAAGTGACCTGACCCAATGTTCTAAGCCAAATATTCTTTGTTCTATCACTACCAATTAACACCAATGAGAATTTCTGCTTCAAGAAAGTTACTTCTGCATTTATCTGCAAATGGTCTACAGGGATACTTTCCTGTATTTTTTATTCAGAAGATGGAGGCAAGTATTTGCCATCTGAGAATACCTGTAAACCACAAGAATGTTCTGCCTTTTCTCTAACAAAAAAAAATATAAAACAAACAAACAAACCAGTGGACTCCCTTTATACATTCTAGTTCTATGGCCAAATAAGATTTTCTTGTTTTTGTTGAATATTTACTTGTTTTTTTTTTCTTTTTATAGAAGGTTTTATTCTCTTGTTTCATGGGTAATGGATCTGTAAAACTGGAACATATCGTTTCCTCATCTATGTACAATGATATCTTTTGTTCATCTTCTTGCTTCTATGGAATCTTTTTGATCTAACATTCTAAATCTATCATGTTTTTCATGAACACTGAGTGAAGAACCAAAGAGATAATTTTATAGATCAGTGAAGCTTATCTTTGTTATATGACATGAGAATGCCAGACTGGTATGCAAATCCACTGTTCTTGACCTAAAACAGTTTACTAAGTTTTCAAAATATTAAGTTTTAGTTATATGACATGGCTAAGAGGGTTCCTCTTTTTTCAGTGTTAGCTTGTGAGTTTATGTGTTCCATTTTCCCTTGAAGATGGGAGTTACATTGTACATTTTTGTTATCAAGTGTCCTTATAAAAAGCTCAAGAAGAAGGAAGACCAAAATGTGGACACTTTGTTCCTTCTTAAAAGGGAGAACAAAATATCCATGGAAGGAGTTGCAGAGATTAACTATGTAGCAGAGACTGAAGGAGGGACAATCCAGCCTGATATAGCTGTCTCCTGAGAGGCTCTGAAAGTACCCGACTAATACAGAAGTAGAGGCTCACAGCCATCCATTGAACTGAGTACAGGGTCCCCAATTAAGGAGCTAGAGAAAGGACCTAAGGAGCTGAAGGGTTTGCAGCCCCTTAGGACAAACAACAATATGAACTAACTAGTATCCTCAGAGATCCCAGGGACTAAACCACCAACCAAGGAGTACACATAGTGGGACTGATTGCTCTGGCAACATGTGTATAGTAGAGAATGGCCAAGTTGGTCATCAATGAGAGGAGTGGCCCTTGGCCCTGTGAAGGTTCTGTACCCCAGTGTAGGGGAATGCCAGGGCCAGTAAGAGTGTGAGGTTGGGGTGGCAAGCGGGGGGGGGAGGGAACAAGGGTTTGTTCTTGTTGGTTTTTTTTTTTGTTTGTTTTTGGAGGGGAAACTGGAAAGGAGAAATCATATGACATGTAAATAAAGAAATTATCCAATAAAAATAAATAAAAATAAATAAATAAATAAATGCAGGATTATGATGAGTTCTTTTGAAATATAGCAATTTGATATTTTCATTAGCCTCTTCTGACTTTCCTAAGAGGACCAATGTCCTTATAAATTCTTTTCATCCTTCATGGAGGAAGAAGATCCTGGTCTTGTACTTCTGTGTTGTTGTTGTTTCTGTCCAGTTGTATATTATTTCTCTTCTTGTCATCCATGTATACAGACCACATATATGAAAATATGTTTTTCTTAGAATTGGAATTTAGTTGTGTTGATAGTTCATCAATTAGCATGTAAATCTCCTTGTTCCTCTGATTTATTTTTTAATATGTATGTACAAATTTAAATAGTTATCACAAAAAATTCTTAATTTATACTAAAGTGATTTCTATGACATACCCACTTGAAATAAGTACTCATTTGATATCAACATGTAGAAGCCATTTTTGTTTTGCTCTGTTTGTTTTCTTTATTTATACTTTTTCTATTCTTTTTGAGGCTGAGTTTTTCTACAAAGGACTGGCTATAACTCACTTTGTCAACAAGATTGGACTCAAATTCATAGTGCTGCCTCCCAGTTGAAGGATTAAAGGCATATACCTTCAAACTCAGGTCGTAGAAAGTAGTTTTCAACTAAACATGGTTTTATGCAAGAAGAGACAAAGGGAATACTTTGAGTTTGATGTGAACCTAATTTACATTTCTAATTACAGGGCAGCTATGGTTACATAATGGGATTTTGTCTCAATTGAAAAAGAAAAAAATGAAAAAGAGGAAGATGAGACCAGAGAAAAAAAGAGAAAAAATTATTAATGAATCTAGCTTGTTAGCAGTATTGCATCATGGCTTTGCCTGATTCTACCCTTTCTCTTATTTCATTCCCATGAAGCTCTCTCACAAAATTATAGTTTTAAAAGAATTAGGAATGTCTGTGCTAGGGCTATCACTGAGACCTGAGGCTCAATTCTTTCTATTACACACTGAAAAGAAAAGTTCCGTTAACAACATGAGGGCTTGACCTCATGGTCTATGCACTGGCATTCTGGAGCTTTAAAAATGAGTGATATCTCCAAAGTATATCACCCAAATTTCACCACTGTGAAAACTCTTAAAACAAAGTAGTACTTTGCCCATGGAACATCAAAAAGTTGTTAAACAATGACAGTTGCCACTGAAGAAATTTTCACCTGTTACCTAGTAAGTTCAGGTCACTACAACTAAAAGAATCCTCTAACTTGGCCCTTCATAACTTTTTTTTTGCTTGTGCATTTATAAGAGATATAAAGGAAAAATACAGACGCTATTGGGGAGAAAAAGGAAAAAAATTGACATCATTATTTGCATCTGTCTCACCAACTGGGGCCTCAATTAATATATCTCGTACTGCCTTAGGACAGTGCCAAAAAAAATTAATTTGAAAGTGATACACCCTATCTTTTATCTGAATTGTATGACAGACATCTTGTGAAGCTGAAAAGCTGCTAATTTAGTAGTCAACAGCATCAAATAAAATTTCTACACTGTATGTCTATAAAAGAACATCTTAGCAATAAGGCACAGCAAATATGCTTTAAAACAGTACAGTCAGCAAATCTGCTCCAGGTTTTGAAATATCTGGCATCAACATTTATTAGAAAGAAACTATAATATATCAGCAATATAAAAAGCTCTCTCTTCATCAACATTGCTTTATTATAGGCACTAATTTTTTTTTCAAAATCCTTTAGATTCTTTGCAAAACACCTGCTGAACTTAAAGAAATATGGTGAGTACTTGCAAAGAGACAGATGCAGCTTAATCACATAATACTGAACTTGACTTCATTGCTTAACAATAAATGAACTGAACACAGCAGTACAGAAGGTCTAAGTCTTCCTCAAATTTGTGCAAATTTTCATGAATACATTGTGATGATTTCTACTTCATCAGGCTTGGGGATACAAACAAATAGCTACTATAAGAATCTAATTAAAATGAGATTCTAATAAAATTAAATCACATGCAAAATCATGGTCTGAATTTAACTCCCTTCTTCCCCTCTTCCTCCTCCCACCTATTTCTATTTTCCTAGCTGGCTGCTTTCTGTCTACTTTTCTTGTTGTAGGTCTAACCACGCACCCACCCATCCATTCATCCATTCATCATGCTCTGTTTATTCTATCAGATTACCTGAAAATTTCATGTTATGGATGAACCTGCTTGAAGGTCAGGTAAGATGGCATTATAGCTCAGTAAAAGATGGAAATAGAATAAGAAAGACCAATTTCTCATTCTATCTTCTGCTGCACATGATTAGTTCTATATGTTGATTGATTTTTGGTGCCAGGTTAAGTCGATTTCAATGAATTTCACTCACCCAGAGTTAACCAGATTAAGATCCATAATTGTTTACCCATATCACTTTTTCCTTTTCTCTTCCCTCTTTTTAACCCATACATGTGGAAGGAATCTTATTTGCAATGTGTAAGAAAGTATCTATCTGTATCTACCTGTATTCACATTCTCTATTGAATTAACTATTCTTTCTTCATTGATTTTTAGTTACATTGTAATGGTAAATAATAGTACTTTAATTTTACTTCTTCAGATAAGCTGTGTGCTTGAGAAAACCATAAAACAATGAAAGCTCATGAATATTCATATCAATGACTACACAGCATTATAGTCATAATCTCTGAAACTAGTTCTCACCAGTTCAGAATTAATTATCAAGTTCAGTTTTAATTGCATTCTTCTAAATTACAATCCCCTCCCCCCCACAAAAAAGAGACTATAATGAATTATCTGGTAAGTACTTTACTGGGACTAATGCGTCAAGAAGAGAAGAACCCTGAAATCCCATTCTTAATGTCTAATAACCAAACAAAGGCATATGATCCCAATCCCACTTTTTAATCCTTGTTATCCAATGTATTAGACATTTGCAGCTGCTTCTTGGGGTTTAATATCTTCCATTTTCACTCAGGATTCACTAAGAATTTAATTGAGTTTAGAAAACTTTTTATTAAAAATTAAACCATAAACACTCATTATTTTTGCTTTCTTGTCCTTAAGAAACTGAAACAGCATGGAGAAAAGTGTACTTGATGGAGCAAGCCCTGAGGAGCATCACTTACTCAAGAATGTCAGTGCACCTTGATCAAGACAAGATTAGACAGCATATTCTATACTAACATTTCATTCTCTTTGGCAACGGGACCAACCTGTCTTCCTTAAGTCTTCAGAATGTTAAATTGTAGTTTAAAAATATTTAGGAAAAATACGTCAGCCATAACACCCTCTTACTTTGTTGTACTCTTTCTCAAATTCATAGATTATTTTCAATTATTGTTTTACACACATACCACACACAAATGTACACACACATACACACACACACACACATACACACACACACACACACACACACATATTACTAAACATACAAATATTTAGTCCATATACTGTTATTTGTATGTATATGATTTCAGAGAGATCACTTGGTATTATATAACTAATTGGTATGTTCTTCCCTAGGGAAGAATATTTTTCTCATTGCCAGCATTTCTTAGTCATCTGTAGTTCTTTGTTTATATTTGAGGCTCCATGACCTTTTCTGCTTCTATATTAGCAAATACTTCAGTGTCCTTGTTCAGATCTTGCTTAGGTAGCCATACTGCTTAAGTATCAAAAGTATAGATTTCTTGATATTTCTAGAAGATATTTTCTGATGGCAAACTTCCTGATTCCTTTTCTGGTTCTGACAGTTCTTCTTTTGAGATGTTCTGTGAACCTTAGAGTCAGGAGTTGTACTGAACATGAATCAACTGGCCCTGAGCACCACACATCATGCATTCTCTGCATTTTCTTTAGTTGAAAATCCCTATGATATGAAATGGACTGCCTGTGCTTCAAAGAAAAGTTTGATGAGGTGTGAACGAAAGCCATGCTTATCTGAAGGTATAAGAACAAACATTTAGTATGCAGTTAAAATTATGTTGGTTAATAAAGTGTCAATTATAAACTAGCAACTGTGATCCATGAATTTACCAGCTCCATGTACTTAGCTAAGTTTCCAGTAGTAGACATGAGTTCCTTCTTATTGAGTGGACTTTAAGTTCAAGTGTAATGATTTTGGTTACTGCAAAAATATGCATGCCACCCCTGTACACCTAGAGTTATTGTGATGCACTGTTTACTGGATTGTTTTTGGCTAGGACTGTTGGATGCTTTATGCTTTGAAAGCTTGCACAGAACCTTCTGATCCTATGAGAACTACCCTTCATGGAGTATGGTTTCCTTTTTAGACTCCAGCTTGAATCCTTTGGATGTTGTGTCCAAAGTGTAATGTATCTTCAGCAATAAGAACTTATCTTTAACCTCCAAGAGGTAAACATGGGCAATACCAATACCCTGTGATATTTTGGGGATCCCTTCTACTACATTGACCAACAAAAGAGCTTCTTATTTTTGGTGCTAGAAATTATTAGATAGAATAGTTTATGACACGTGGGTAGCAGTATCAGCCTGGGGAGGATACATAATGTGTGTGTGTGTGTGTGTGTATGTTATGTATTATCTTAGGCAAATAGAAAATAATGTGATTTCTTATGACTCATTTTCCTTACTTTTATTCTTACCATCCTCCCTGTTTCTTCTGTATTGATCTCCCTCTTTTTCACTAATTAAATTTCTATATGTCACAATTTACCTTTTAAAATCACCTCTACCTTTTCTATACTGTCTATTGTTCCCTGCCATAGTTCCATTTTCCTGTCTGGGTTTCTATAGTTACACTAGAATATACTCACAACTGAAAATTTGGAGCTAGGAGTAACAGAGGACAGAATATAAACATCATTTTTTTCTCTCTAGGTTTCAATGAACTCACCCAATATGATCTTTCTTAGTTCTATCCATTTACCTTTCAATTTTATAGTTTCCTTTCTCTGTACAGCTGAATAGTAATCCATAGTATGCATGTCACACATTTTCATTAGCTACTCATCGGCTGAAGGGTATTTGGGTTGTTTCCATTCCTAGATATTGTGAATAAAGTTGCAATGAACACCAAACCATAATATTGTTATAATAATTAAATGATAATATATTGCAATAAATAAAAGTTAAAAAAAATAGTCAACATTCCGAGTATTGGTAAAATACAAATCAAAATTAGATTAAGAGTTTATCTTACACTAGTCAAAATGGCAAAGAGCACTAAAACAAGTGATATTACATACTGATGAGGATATGAAAAGGGGGGGAAATTTAGTCATTACTGTTTGGAACCCAAAGAGCTGCCATGAAAATCAAAATGGCTGTTCCTCAGGGAGATGTGAATAGATCTACCTCATGATTAAGCTACACTATTCTTGAAAATAAACCTAAAAATATGTTTCATTCTGCCATAGAGATACTTGCTTCATCATTTTCATTGCTGTTCTACACATAACAGCAATGGAAACTGATGAATAGATAATAGAGAAGTGGTAATTCTTCTAATGAAATATCATTCAGATATTAAATATAGAAGTGAATGTAAATAGATGGAGTTAGAAATAAATCATTCTGCGTGAGATAACCCAGGCTGAACGAAACAAATATCTTAGTTTTCTTTTATATGTAGATGTGGGATTTAAAACATTTTGATAAGCATATTAGATCTATATAACCACAGAGTTAATTACTGTATAAGGGTCTGGGGGGAGTAGGATTTCCAAAGGAAGAGAAAATAATTACAGAAGGACAGACTATGGATACTGGCATGGGAGACTAAATTGAATGAGGGATGGCAAAAAGGCACAGGGAAAGAATATAGAGAGTGACAACTAACACGAAGGGCTATTTGGTATTAGGATTATATAGAAACTACTTCTGTAGACACTTCTTAAAATACATACATATAGGAAAGAAATGTACGTGAAGTATCACAAAAATATGGGAGAGAATGTCACAATGAGACATCTTTCACCGGCAAGTGAAAACTGTAGTGTCCAGAATGGGTTACATCTAGCTAAATTGTTGACCAAAGGAACCACACAGAAACTCTTAATCATCTCAGGCTATTAACAAAGATATTGCCTACTCTCCACATACTGATGATAAGAATTTATTGTTTAAGAAAATAACTACATAACTTATCAAACATGGAGAAATCAAGATGGTGCTTAACTAGAACTTTCACCCTACTGACTAGTTTCCATTTCTGTGGAAGGTACCCTGCAGGCCACAAAAGGATAGAGATAAAATACAAACCCAGCTACTAACCACTCTATCTACAATGGTAACCTGTCTGCAAGATGTACTAATGCATACAAAGTTTGGGAGAGTAATCAACCACTCTGTGATGAGATTTAAAGCCCACTTCATGAGATGGAATCCATATCTGAAATTGCATGGGTAGCCAAGTGCCTAAAACTAGGTAGGTCAGAGACCTAAGAGAAAAACAAATGCTACTGTTCTGAAAAAGAAATGTAGCAATAAAATTGCTCCTAATGGCTTTTTGCCACATTCACAAATCAGTGTCTAGCTCAGCCTCCCATCAGCATCAGATAGGAAACAAGATATAGACAGACCACCAGACAACATACAGAATGAGGGACCTTGTAACATTTAGTCCTAAATGAGATGTCTCCAATAAGCCCCTCCACCAGGACCCAGGAAACTATGTTGAAGAAGAGTCAGAAAGAGTGATAATGACTCCAAGGATACTGCCTGTTATAATAGGCCCAATGTACATATGAAATAAAAACGACTGTGAAAGTAGAAATAAGCTTGTATATGTTCAAGCCAGATGGGGTACCAGCTCTAAGAAAGGGAAATAGAGACAGGCTCATATTCCTCTTCTATCTGCAAGTGATGCCTGCTTCCAAAGGGGAAAATAGTTTTCTACAATGGTGTCCAATGGATATATCAACCACACTTAAGGAAAAACCTCATATCCTGGAGTAGATGTGCAGCAGGAAACAAAGTCAATATTATTTTAGTTGATTTTTTCTCATATTGTTTGTTTGGACATATTTTGTTTTTTGTGGGTTGTGTGTGTGTGTGTTGTATGTGTGTGTGTGTATGTGTGCGTGTGTAACATGTATGTATTTATGTTTCTTATGTTTTGAGTTTGTTTTATTTGTTTGCCAGTTTCCTGTCTAGAGAGGAAAAAAAGACATGGAATTGGGTGAGTGTTAAGTCAGGATAGATCTGGGAAAATTTGGGAGAGGGCAAAAGCATGATATACTGTATGAAAAAATTCAATAAAATATTTAAAATGCCCTGAAATAGTGAAAGGTTGAACTATAAGTCTTACTAAAGCTTATTGTATAAAAATTTCAAGGTAATGTTTATTATGCAAAATGATATATGATCTATGGTATCTAGAAAATTTCAGTGCATATTTAAATGAAGACTGAGAAACCGCAATGCTTTTTGCTATGATAGTGGGACCTCAAGCAAAGACAGGCAATCATCATTCAGCATCATTTATTCCATAGCTTCCCTTCTCTCTGAATAACCATTTTTGAGAGCTCAACAACCATAGAAAGTACCAGAGAAAGAGCAAATCCCATCACCTGACCTAGCAACATGACTATGTTTAGTTGTGGACTAAACAAATTTTAGAGAAGATTTTTCTAGTTACCACATCCAAGGTTGACCAGAACATTAGAGAAATGATGAGCAAAAGAAAGTTTTTTTTTACATGGTTAAGTATGGCAGAAATACCATAGCCAGAAGAAAGTAATTAGTTAAGTAAACACAAAAGTTATAAAGGAAGGAATCTATATACACTTAGGGTTTGATGCCAGTGAATCAGTAAAAAATGGAAATATAATCCTTGGGAAGTCCTTGGAGAAGTGCTTGCCTTAAAACCAACAATCAGTCTATGTTTACACAGAGGTGCAGTAACCATGGTAAAAACAAAATGTTCACAAAGTTCGGAACACGTGGAAACCGAGATCTATATATTTAAGGGAAAGAAGTGTTCGAACACTAAGAACAAGAGGAGCTGCATGAGCGACTTCCCACCTACCAGTCAGGCAGCTGAAGAAAGATGAAAAGCTCTTCAAGGCCAGCCTGAATTCATTGTGAGAATTAGTTCATAAAATCCAAAGCAATAGAACAAAACCTGAACTTACAGTGAAGTTTGACCCATGATAGCTCAGCTCATGGCTGCCTGAACAAGACCTGAGCAGTGACACCAATAGACAATGAAGGGAGAAATCACAGAGGCACTACCAATGAACAAAGAATGACAGGCAACTAAAGAAATCTGACAGGCAGTGAAATAGTCTTCCTGAGGGATGAGCTCCTACCAATACCCATAGTCAACCCAAAATTTGTGTGATATATATTATATATATAAATATATATATATATATATATATATATATATATATATATATATATATATATATGGATCCCACTTATCGCATTTACATGTATATATCCCACTGAGGCTATACAAGGTATCTATAGGCAGGCAGGCAGGCAAGCAGGCTCAAGGACATTACCTGCTTTACTTGTTTGGGGGAAGTATATAAAGATCAAGCTGCACATCTGCTACATATGTGCAGGTTGCATAGGTCTAGCCTTTGTTAGATCTTTGGTTGATGATTCAATCTCTGGGATATAGCAACAGTTCAGGTTAGTTGACTCTGTTGGTACTCCTGTGAGGTCTCTATCCTTTTGGGTCCATCAACCTTTCTTTTCTGGGAATCAATTTGGCCATTTCTCAGATTAGAATAGTTCTACCTGAAGACCCACTATACCACTTTTGGGTATATACCCAAAGATGCTCCATTATCTCACAAAGACTCATATTCAACTATGTTCATAGCAGCTTTATTCATGATAGTAAGAAACTGGAAACAACATAGGTGTCTCTCAACTTAAGAATGGATACAGAAAATGTGGTATATCTACATAATAGAATACTACTCAGCCATTAAAGACAAAATCATCATTAACTTCATAGGCAAATGGATGGACCCAGAAAATATCATCCTGAGTGAGGTAACCCATACCAAAAAGGACATCATGGTATGTATGCACTTATATGTGGATATTAGCCATAAACTACACAATAACCAAGCTTATTATCAATAGACCCAAAGAAGTCAAATAACAAGGGATACCCAAGAGAGGATGTTTGAATCTTTCTCAGATGGGGAAATAAAATAGATACTGGGGAGAAATAGAAGGAGGGAATAGGTGAAAGATTGGATGGGGAGGGAAGCAGGGCAGATGGGGGAGATCACATGTAGAGAGAGCAGTATACAGAAAAGGGAGATTAGTGGAGGGGACAATCTGTAAGAGATACCAGAGACCTGGGATCGGGAGAGGCCCAAAAGGGACTAAGGAGGAAATTCTAGCTAAGATCCCTAGCAATGGGAGATATGGATCCTGAAATGGTCACTTCATGTATCCATGTATTTTACTCTCAGTGAAAGAATTAGTACAGTAAGTCACCCATAGTTCTTGAACTAAAATGTGTCCTGCCTACAAGATGTTCAGGGACAAAGAGAGCAGAGACTGGGGGAATAGCCAACCTATGAACTCCCCAATTTGAGACTCATCCCAAGGTCAACAACTAATCCAAGACACTATTAATTATACTCAGTTAGGTTTGCAGACACGAACCTATCATAACTGTCCTCTAAGAGGCTCCACCCAGAAGTTGATGGAAAGAGAAACAGAGACTCACATCTAAACATCAGATAGAACTTGAAAAAAAATCTTGCCGGGCAGTGGTGGCACAGGCCTTTAACCCCAGCACTTGGGAGGCAGATTTCTGAATTCAAAGCCAGCCTGGTCTACAGAGTGAGTTCTAGGAAAGCCAGGGCTAAGGGCTATACAGAGAAACCTATCTCAAAAAGAACCAGTGTCTAGGGACAAGGGTCTCTTTCTCAAGGTTAGGGCAACAGGGACAACAGAAAACTCTGAGTAGGAACTTGGTGAGGTGATAAGCAACAGAGCTTCAAAGAGCTCCTACTCAAATGACAGGGTTGAAAAACTTTTGTTCAGAAATGAATACCACCATTGGGTAGATATAGGTGAATCGGTCTTTTATTCTGTATTTGACACTAAAATAATCGTGGGAATTTAACAGAGGGATTAACAGAGATGAAAGTGGGAAGACTGATTCAAGGACCTCTCTAAGAACTGCTTGTGGGGTATAGGCCCTTCTGAGTTGTATAGCATCCGATGTAGACAGCTGTAACAGCAGAACATGTGCTTTCTTTCACTTTATTTATGTGGTAGAAATTTAGAAGCACAGATTGGAACAATTTTGTTTGTTTTTCTTTATTTTAAAGAGAAAGATGTATTGTCAAAAATAAACAGTCAAGGAGAACATTCAAGAGGATGTCCCCACCTCCAACCCCACCAGACTTCTAAACTCCCTGAGGTCTCCAGTCTCTTGAGGGTTAGATGCATCTTTTCTGACTGAACCTGGACCCAGCAATTCTCTGCTGTATATGTGTTGGAAGCCTCATATCAGCTGTTGTATGCAGCCTGGTTGGTGGTCCAGTGTTTGACACATCTTGGGGGTCCAGTTAATTGAGACTGCTGGTCCTCCTACAAGGTCACCCTCCTCATCAGCTTCTTCCAGCTTTTCCCTAATTCAACCACAGGGATCAGCAGCTTCTATCTTTGATTGAGTGTTAATATCTGCATCTGACTCTTTCAGCTGCATGTTGGGTCTTTCAGAGCATGGTCATGGTAGTCCCCTTTTTGTGAGTGCTTCATAACTTCAGTAATAGTGTCGGGCCTTGGGACCTCTCCTTAAGCTTGATCACACTTTGGACCTGTCACTGGACCTTCTTTACCCCAGGATCCTCTCCATTTCCATCCCTGCAGTTCTTTCAGACAAGAATAATGATGAGTCAAGGTTGTGACTGTGGAATGGTAAGTCCATCCCTCACTTGATGCCTTGTATTTCTGCTGGAGGTGGTCTCTACAAGTTAGCTCTCCCCACTGTAGAACATTTCATCTAAGGTCCCTCTTTTTGAGTCCTGAGAGTTTCTTACCACTCAGGTGTCTGGTACATTCTGGAGGATTCCCCCAACCTCCCACCTCCTGAGGATGCCTGTTTTCATTCTGTCTGTTGGCCCTCAGGACTTGAGTCCTTCCCCCCCCCCCAGTACCAGATCATGTTTCCCTCTTCCCATCCCATGTCCACTTTCTCTCCCAGTTACCTCCCTCCCTTCCCCTTGTGATTGCTTTCTTCTCCCTTGCAAGTGGGACTGAGGCATCCTCACTTGGGCCCTTCAGCTTGATGATGTTTTGAGTTGTGTGGACTGTATCTTGAGTATTCTGTTCCTTTTTTTTCCTACTAATATCCACTTATTAGAGAGTACATATCATGCGTGTTCTTCTGGTTCTCATTCAGGATGATATCTTCTAGTTCCATCCATTCACCTGCAAATCTCAGGATGTCCTCATTCTTAATAGCTGAGTAGTATTCCGTTGTATAAATGAACCAAATTTTCCTTATCCGTTCTTCTGTCCTAGGACAACTGGGCTGTTATTAGCTCCTGGCAATCACAAAAAGGGCCACTATGAACATAGTGAAATTCATGTCCCTGTAGCCTGGTGGGGCATCTATTCCAAGAGTCCAATTATCTGAAGAACCTCCAGATTGATTACTGGAGTGGTTGTACCAGTGTGCAATCCTACCAGCAATGGAAGAGTGTACCTCTTTCTCCTCATCCATGCCAACATGTGTTGTAACCTGAGGTTTTGATCTTAGACAATCTGATTGGTGTAAGGTGGAATCTCAGGCTTGCTTTGACTTGCATTTCTCTGATCAATAAGGACTTTGAACATTTCTTTAGGTGCTTTTCAAACATTTGAGATTCCTCTGTTGTGAATTCTCAGTTTAGATCTATACCCCATTTTTTTATTGTGTTGCATATATATATATATATATATATATATATATGTATGTATATTGATGGTTAGTGTCTTGAGTTCTTTATGTATTTTGGAAATTAACCCTCCATTGGATGTGGGGTTAGTGAAGATTTTTTCCCAATCTGCATGTTGTTGATTCTTCTTACTGACTATGTTCTTTGCCTTTCAGAATGTTTCCAGTTTTATGAGGTCCCATTTACCATTTCTTGATCTTAGAGCATGAACCATTGGAGTTCTCTTTAAGAAATTCCCTCCTGTGCCAATGAGTTCAAGGCTCTTTCCCTATTTCTCTTCTATTAGATTCAGTGTATCTGGTTTTATGTTGTGGTCCTTGATCCACATGTTCTTGAGTTTTTTGCAAGGTGAAAATTATGAGTCTATTTTCAGTTTTTACATACAGACAGCCAGTTAGACTAGCACCATTTATTGAAAATGCTTTCTTTTTTTCCATTGTATAGTTCTGGTTTCTTTGGCAAAAATCAAGTGTCCGTAAGTGTGTGGTTTTATTTCTGGGAGTTGAATTCTATTCCATTGATCAACCTGCCTGTCTCTGTACTAATGCTATGCGGATTTTATAACTATTGCTCTATAGTAAAGCTTGAGGTCAGGAATGGTGATTCCCCTGGACATTCTTTTATCATTAAGAATTGTTCTCAGTACTCTGGGATTTTTCCCTTTCCAGGGGAATTTGAGAATTGCTCTTTCCCTGTCATTTAAGAATTGTGTTTGGATTTGATGAGGATTAGATTGAATTTGTAGATTGTCTTTGGTAGGATGGCCATTTTTACTATTTTCATTCTGCCAATCGATGAGTATGAGAGATCTCTCCATTTTCTGAGATCTTCAATTTCTTTCTGGAGAGTCTTGAAGTTAATGTCATACAGTTCTTTCACTAGTTTGATAGAGCTACCCAAGATGTTTAATATTATTTTTGGCTACTAAAAAGTGAGTTATTTCCCTAATTTCTTTCCCAACTGTTTATTATTTGTATAAAGGACAGATACTGATTTATTTGAGATAATTTTATATCTGGCTACTTGCTAAAGTCATTTATCAGCTGGAAAATTTCTCTGGTAGAATTTTTGGGGGTTGCTTATGTATACTATCATATCATCTGCAAATAGTGATACCTTTATTTCTTATTTGCAAATTTTTATCCCCTTGATCTCTTTTTGTTGTCTTATTGTTCTAGCTAGCATTCAAGTACTATATTTAATAGATATGGGGAGAATGGGCATCTTTGTCTTGTACCCTATTTTAGTAGGATTGCTTCAAGCAATTTCACTTGATATTGGCTGTTGGCTTGCTATAAATTGCTTTTATTATATTTAGGTATGGGTCTTGAATTGCTGGTCTCTCCAATACTTTTAACATGAAGGGATATTGTATTTTGTCAAATGCTTTTTTGCATCTAAGGAGATGATCTTGTGACCATTTTCTTTGAGTTTGTTTATATAGTGGATTACGTTGATTTTTGTATATTGAACCAAAATTGCATCCCCAGGATGAAGACTACTTGATGGTTTTGATGTGTTCTTGGATTCAATTTGCATGAATTTTATTGAATATTTTTGCATTAATATTCATAAATGAGATTGGTTTGAAGTTCTCTTTTTTGGTTGAATCCTTGTGTGGTTTAGGTATCAGAGTAATTGTGGCTTCATAGAATGAATTAGGTAGTGTTCCTTCTGTTTCTATTTTCTGGAATACTTTGAAGATTTTTAGTACTAAGTCTTGAAGTGTCTGGTAGAATTCTCCATTACATGTGTCTTGTCCTGAGAGGTTTGTTGTTGTTGTTGTTGTTGTTTTGTTTTTGTTTTTGTTTTGTTGATTTTGTTGTTGTTGTTGCTTTGGTTGGGAGGTTTTTAATGACTTTTTCCTGGTTAGTTAGTTTAGCTTCTCTTGATTTAACTTTGATATGTGATATCTGTCTAGAAAACTTTCTATTTCTTCTAGATTTCCCAGTTTTATTGAGTATAGACTTTTGTAGTAGATTCTGATGAGTTTTTGAGTTTCCTCTGTTTCGGTTGTTATATCTCTATTTTCATTTCTGATTTTGTTAATTTGGATACTGCTTCTGGGCGCTTTAGTTAGTTTGGCTAGGGGTTTATCTATCTTGTTGATTCTCTCAAAGAATGAGCTTTTTGTTGTGTTGATTCTTTGTATTGTTCTCCTCTTTCTATTTGGTTGATTTCTGCCCCAAATTTGACTATTTCCTGTGTCTACTCCTCTTGGGTCATTTTGCTTCTTTTTGTTCTAGAGATTTCAGGTGTGCAGTTAAGTTGCTAGATCTCTCCAGTTTCTTTGCCAGTGTACTTAGTGCTATGAATTTTTCTCTTAGCACTGCTTTCATTGTGTTCCATAATTTGTCAACATATTAATTATACTCCAGAAGTCTTTAATTTCTTTCTTTATTTCTTCTTTGACCAAGTTCTCATTAAGTAGAGAGTTGTTCAGGTTACATGTGTATTTGGGCTTTCTGTTGTTTTTGCTGTTATTGAAGATCAGTCTTAAACCATGGTTATCTGATAGAATGCATGGGATAATTTCAAGCTTCTTGTATCAGATGAGGGTTGTTTTCTGACCAAATATATGCTTGATTTTGGAGAAGGTACCATGAGTTTCTTAGAAGAAGTTATATTCTTATGTTTTATGGTGAAATGTTCTCTAGATATGTATTAAATCCATTTGGTTCATAACCTCTACTAGTTTTACAGTGTTTCTGTTTAGTTTCTTTGTTGGTGAGAGTGTGGTATTGAAGTCTCTCACTATTATTGTGTGGGGTTCAATGTGTGTTTTGAACTTTAGGAAAATTTCTTTAATGAATGTGGTTGCCCTTGCATTTAGGGCAAAGATGTTAAGAATTTAGATATTTTCCTGGTGGATTTTCCCTTTTATGAATATGAAGTGTCCTTCCTCAACATAGTTGATAACTTTTGGTTGAAAGTCTATTATTGGCTATTAGGATGGCAACTCCTTCTTGTTTCTTGAAACCATTTGCTTGGAAGACCTTTTTCCATCCTTTTACTCTGAGATAGTGCCTATCTTTGTTATTGAGGTGTGTTTCTTGCATGCAGAAAATTGTTGGATCTTATTTTTGCATTACTAGTCTGTTAACTTTTGTCTTTTTATAGGCAACTTGAGTCCATTAATATTAAGTGATATTAAAGACAGATGACTGTTCTTGTTATGTTTGTTTTTGCAGGTGTCTTTATGTGCTTGTACTCTCCTTTTGACTTTGTTCTAAGACACTTAATACCTTGTCTTTTCTTTAGGGTCGGTACCTTCCTTGTGTTGGAGTTTTCCTTCTAGGATCCTCTGTAGGGCTGGATTGGTAGATAGGTACTATTTGAATTTGGTTTTGTCCTGGAATATTTTAGTTTCTCCATCTATGTTGATTGAGAGTTTTGCTGGGTATAATAGCCTGGCCTGGCATTTGTGTTCTCTTAGAGTCTGCATAAACTCTGACCAGACTCTTCTGGCTTTCATAGTCTCTGTTGAAAGTCTGTTTTAATTCTGATAGGCTTGCCTTTGTATGTTACTTGGCCTTTTTTCCTTGCAGCTTTTAATATTCTTTCTTTGTTCTGTGCATTCAGAGTTTTGACAACTTTGTGGCAAGGGGATTTTCTTTTCTGGTCCCATCCATTTGGTGTTCTATAGGCTTCTTGTATTTTTTTTTGTCATCTCTTTCTGTAGGTTGGGGAAGTTTTCTTCCATGATTTTGTTGAAAACATTTTCTGGTCCTTTGACCTGGGAATATTTGTTCTCCTCTACTGTGATTATTCTTAGACTTGGTCTTTTCATTGTGTCCTGAATTTCCTGGATGTTTTGGGTTAGGAGTTTTTTATGTTTTGAATTTTCTTTGACATTTGTGTCAATCTCTTCTATGGTATCTTCTACACCTGAGATTCTCTCTTCTGTCTCTTGTATTCTGTTGGTGATACTTACATCTGTAATTCCTGACCTCTTTCTTCGGTTTTCCAGTTCCAGGTTTGCCTCCATTTGTATTTGTTTTCTTTATTATTTCTACTTCTACTTTTAGGTCTTGAACCGATTTATGCAATTCTTTCACTTGTTTGTGTTTTCTTGCATGTTTTTAAGGGAATTTTTTGTTTCCTCTTTCAGAGCTTCTACTTGTTTGCTTGTGTTTTCCTGTATTTCTTTCAGTAAGTTTTTTTATATCCTCCATAAAGGACTCTATTATCTTCCTGAGATAGGATTTTAGGTCTGCTTCCAGATTCTCACATATGTTGGTGTATTCAGGGATTACTGTGGTGGGAGCACTATTGGTCTGTTGCTCATGGTCTTGTGATTGCCTCTCACCATAAGGTTATCCCTGGTCTTTTTTGGTCTGGGTGACTCTATCTGGAGTCTGTCTTTTTGTCCCTGGGTTGCTTCAGGTCTCCTGTTAAGCCTGCAGCACTGGCTGTAGCAGATCACCTCTGGGGTCTTCCAACTGTGGGCTCTTCAGAGGGGTAGAGAAGCTGTTGGTCTGTTGCCCTAGCTGCAGTAGATCTACTAGGAGACCTTCAGACTGTTGAATTTTCATAGAAGTAGTCAAGCTGTTGTCCTGTGTGAAGATGTTCTGGGGAAGAGGGGAGGAGGCTACAGACTATGGTTTATATTTCCCTGTGTGCAGCAGAACTTCTGGAAGGCTTTCAGTCTATTGTATCAGTTGCCCTGCACGCCACAGATCCCTTGAGTAGTCTTCAGACTTTGGTGTCTTTTGCCCAGTTGATGTGTGTACAGAGGAACTCCTAGGATGTCTTAAAACTGCAGTGTCTTCAGGGGAGCAGATAAGCTGGTGATCAGTTGCTCAGTTGCCCTGTGTGTAGCAGATCTCTTGGGATGCCTTGAGACTGTGGTATTAGTTGCCCAAATGCTCTGAGTGCAGCAGATCTTCTGGGATGGCTCAGGATATGGTGTCTTCAGGGGATCAGACTAGCTAGTGGTCTAGCCCAGCAGAAAGGACCAGGTGGAAGGGGAGTGGTATACTGGGGGCAGAAATTTTGGGGGTTAATGTTTTCCAAGTTCACTGGGCTCTCAGAGGGAGCTATGGGACTTCTTGAGGGTCCTTACCAACTGCTTGGAATGCAGTGGATCATCTGGGGTGGCTCAGGACATGGTGTCTTCAGAGGAGCAGACTAGCTAGCATTCTGCTCCAACAGAAAGAACTGGGCAGAACGGGAAGATTAGATCTTTTAAGAAAATCTTTCTCCTGCTCTCAGGCCAACAAATGATGGCATCACAGTATTTCACCAATATAACTCTGTTTAAAGTCAGTTTAAACAGACCATGAGCAGTAAATATGGCAAAGGATCAGATTAACATTTTTTATTCAGCCTCTATTTCTAAAGCAAGAAAATATCCCAGCTGTGTGATTTTCATCATCTGCTACTCGAATCCCATCGCTGCCCATGTCGGGCTCAGAGAGCCGATACACCCTCTATGATTTGTCTCATCGAAAATAAAGTTTCTGAGCATGCCACTGGTTTTTTGACACATTTATTCCATAATATATGAGACACAGTGAAGCTTCAGTCATTATTAAACATCTAACAAATGTCCAATTAGGAATACATAGCATATAGCATAAGACACAGCATGTGTTTTTATCAGTCTGCATTAGAGTCATTACTAAAGGGATGAATGCAGTGAGCTGCTTTTATAGTGCTGTGACAATGTGAAAACGGTGTGGCACAGAGGCAAAAACTGCTCTCTGAACATGCCACCACACCTATTTTTGAATGTTAACACACAAACCAGAAGATTGTTTACATCTGAAAATCAAAGGAACGTCCAATTAAAACACAAAACTGTGAGTTAAAATCAAGCATTGGTTTAAAGGGGTAACAAAGGACAGGTGACTATACACTTCAAAGAGGGCGAAATGAAACAATGGCTTTATGGCCACAATTGATTAACTGATAGCTGATGATTCATGATTGGTTGATTTTACTTTTTTTCTATTTTCAGGCAACAGATTGTT
>NW_022196895.1:22630265-22646582 GCF_008632895.1 Mastomys coucha | reverse complement strand
AAAATGCTGGAAGACATTTGCCTTAAATTAGACATACCTTTTATTTGCTTTGTAAAACTGCATATAGTAATTCAACTCTGTAAGTTTTTACACAAGCATAAATTCTTATAGCTACCACTCCCAGCAGCAGGACACTTCGCAGCCCCAATGTGCTGTGGTCCCTTTCACTAGCTCTTTGTAACCACTCTGCCTCATTTCCCTAACAAGATAACACAGACACTCAAGAGATAGTCTATCAACTTCTTGCAGCTTAATTTGGACCATAAATTATTTCTATATTTACAGAATTGTCTTGGATGAAAATGTGACTTTAACATATTGGATATTGATTTACTGTAGTAGATACCAAAGAAAGAAGAAAAAAGAAAGAAAGAAAAAAAAACCTGAAAATTTTCACATTTTTCATGTTGATGAAGGCTGGAGGCAATGAAGAAAACCAGCCTGCAGGTTACCCACTGCAGACACATGCTCATGAGGGAGAGAGTGATGGAAAGCTTGTAGCTCAGAAGCCCATGAAATCATCTTCTTTATATATTCTCTTATAGGGGCTATCTCTCAAAACCTGGTGTCTTTAGCTTGAGTTCAATCCACTTGTCATCTTATGTAGACATATGAGTCCCTGGCTGAGTGTAATGCTCTTTCCCAATGCATACTGGGTAATTACTCAGGATGAGTAAACTGGGCATTGATTTGAGGATAATAAAACTCCCCTGCCTCTTACACACTCGAGAGATGGTTTTGGGCTTTAGTCACCAATCCAAAACCTTAATATTCTTCCTTTATGTAATTTTTTGTATAGTCTTTTGCTCTGCTTCCTTCTTCTTTAAACTTATTGTTCTGCATATCATTTTAGGGAGTTCTGGCAATCACATCACAAATGCTAGAATCCTACCTGACCTGTTTTCTTGCAATTAAAATTTAAATTTACAAAGTTGATGCCTTTAATTTTGGTTCTATCCATCAAATCAGAAATAAATACAGAGAAACAATGTGAAGAGAGTTGTGACACTGTGGCACTTAGCCACTTCCATTGGATAAGTAGTTTGATCATATGACCTCTGAGGGATTTTCTTCTTTTTAAAGACCATTGTGGATAGGCACTGTAATCTGTAACAGGATATGTTAATTGACTGACTGAATTATGCCCAGCCACCTGCCCACAACACTTGGCCAGTGTAGACTGAACCCCAGTGCATTTAACAAGCATTTAGCTGCTTGTTAAATCCAAGCGTCTAGAACTTTCATTAACGATTGATTTGTCACTAGTTTTATATTATTTGAGACTCTGACTTTTCATTTATTGGCATATTATGCTCATCCCTCCCAAAGCCTCTGCTGTGGTCATCCAAAGACAGCTTCATATGTAACAAACTTTTATGGAATGTCACTTTGACATGATGTGCACTTCTTTATGGTTTTGTGCACAGATCTTTATATTTTTCCATTTTTCACTGCATTCTTCCTCCATGAAATAAAAAGTCAATCAGACCAAAGGGAGACAAGAGAAAATGAAGTCATGGAGAATTTAGGTGAAACATGTAAATGTAAATGTCACAGTGACAGGAAGTCTTGATGGGGAGAAAAATTATTACTCTGATATGAGCTTTGAGTAATATAGTATCCAGTAGGATCCAGTATATAGATCAATACTGAAAGACATGCTAAACATAACACAGGCATTCTGTAACACACATATACATGCACACACACACACACATGATCATATGTTTGCTACATTACATAAATATTTCATTAAGACACTTTGTTTAAAACTAAGAAAAATAAAATAAACTGGCTATGAAACCACTTATATATAGCTTAAGGTAGAAATACAAAACACCATGGGGAAAAAGTGAACTCAAACCATCAAAGAACTCTTAGAATCATCTGGAAGGTATATAACTAAGTACAATTGAAAAAAAACAACTCAAAAACTGGCATCTGGAACTTTCAGGACACAACAGGGAGGACATTATCCAAAATATCCAAAAATGCGGAGATAGAACCTGTAGAGACCATATCCAGTGGATAGGCACAGTACTCAGTTGAGGAATGAGATCACCCACCTACCTCAAAAATATTAATTCAGAATTCCTCTTGTCAAAAAGAAATGCAGGGACAAAGAGTGGAGCAGAGACTAAGGGAAGAGCCATTCAGAGACTGCCCCACATAGGGATCCATTCCATCTGCAGACACCAAACCTGGACACTATTGTGGATGCAAAGAAATGCTTACTGACAGGAACTTGATATAGCTGTGTTTTGTGAAATATTAAAAAATGAACCTGTCAACTCTCCCTGTTGCAGAACCATGCTTCTGCTTTCCTTCTGGCCTGCCAACCATCGGCATGTGGCTCACTTGTCCCATGATCCACTAGTTCCCTCTCTGCCACAATCTCTGGTACCCGGCAGCCCCACCCTCCAGCAACCAAATAGATCCATCACCCTTGCAGTTTGATAACACAATACCCTGTAACCCAGTAAAATCATGACTCTTGAGGCTTTAGTTAACCAATTAGATTTATGTATCAATGAAATCACAATTTACAAAATACCAATAAATAATTTCAGAGCCAATTGATAATGATAAAGCTTTAACCCTTTTATTATTCTAACCTTTTGATAACATCACGTCGGATTCCAGTCTCCTTCTTTCTCCTCCTGAGACTCTTTGTCCCTTCAACTCTTAGATCCACCTCCTTTTTTACTGTCCAATCACAGGCCTCCCTTGTACTAATTTAATTGGAAAGGGAAAATTCTGTGACAGTTCTCCCCTAAGAAGCTCTGCCAGAGCCTGACCAACACAGATGTGGATGTACAGAGCCAAACATTGGACTCCAATGGAGAAGTTAGGGCAAGGACTGTAGGAGCTGAAGGGGTTTGCAACCCCATAGGAAGAACAACAATATCAACCAACTAGACACCCCAAATCTCCTAGGAACTAAGTCACCAACCAAAGAGTACACATGGAGGGACCCATGGTTCCAGCTGTAACAGAGAATTGCCTTATTGTTTATCACTGGGATGGGAGCCCATTGGTCCTGTGGAGGCTCAATGACTCAGGGTAGGGGAATGCTAGGCCCCTGAAGCAGAAATGAGTGGGGGAACACCCTCATAAAGGCAGGGGTAAGGGAAGAGGGGCCTTGTGGAAGGGGAACTGAGAAGGGAGATAACATTTAAAATGTAAATATAAAATAACCAATAAAAAATGAAAAAGGACAAACTCAAAAACACAAATGTTGAATTAAATAAGACATTATAAACATTGCTAGAGTGAAATAAATACACTTTAGTCATCTTTTCTCTTGATTACAATACCACAAACAGCAAAGTATATCATTGTACCATGTGTCATGGCTAACTAAATAATTTACAAAGTTAACAAATGACACTCAAAAATATTATGGGAATTTTTATTTTTAGCTTCATGAAAATACATTTGAAAATGAACCATCTTTCTCACAAATGTGATTTGAATTTGCATCCCAAAGCAGAATAGGTAGGTTAGGCATGTAGTGACTCTTACCCAAAGAATCAATTTTTCAAACCTACCAATTTATCAACAATACACATTGTTGAAGTTAGAAGGATTGCAGCCCAGAAGAGATAGAACACTGTCTTGAAACATACAACAAATTATTTTTCAGTGTTAGAAGCAACAGCAGAAATCTGAACAAATGAAGAAGCATAATATATTCATGGGTAGGAAGATTTACATTTCCATATTTTACCCACATTTGAAGATAAGTTTATGGAGTCGGTGAAATCTCCAAGTCATAGTAGTTCCTTCTAGGAAGCATGATAAATGCTCACACACCCAAGTTAGCTCTACACTCTGCTACTGCATATGGGGGTGCAATCAGAACTGAAAATAAACTCTGTTCTCCAAAAGCTAGCAGAAAGAGTTTTGCACATTTACGTTGTTAGAAAATTATAAAATTTTTAGAAAGCAGACCTAACTTAAGCATTTCAAAGTATTTAAAAATCAAATGGTGTCCTATATATACAGATAACACTTAAACTCTTGTGAAATGGTTAACAAAGAATTTAATTTAAAATAAGACATAGGAAAAGGTGTATACCAAAATTCTAAATATATATATATACATATATATATGTATACATCTATATACATATGGAAAAGAAGTTTTAAAAAGAAGCTATGAACTTGCAGAGCAAGGAGGAATATATAAGAGAACCCATAAAAATGTAAGGTAAGACAGAAATGATGTGTTTATACTCTAAAAAATAAAAAAATAATTTATAAAGAAATAATATGTGCATTTTGGGGCTAAACTACCTAATGCTGCTGGACAATGCTACTGGGTGTATGAGTTTGAGCCATAAAATAAGTCTAGATAAGCCAATTTCACAATTAATAATGCTTCTTAATATATATTGTACAAACTTTCTTTGTTGATTCCTGAAAAGGTATGCCTAATAACATTCTAAAATATTTTTTAAGTGATACTCAGAATTGAATCGAACACCTCACACATTCAAGGCAAGAATTCCTACTGTAATCTATGTCAACAGTCATTAGCAGTAATACTGTTGGTATAAAAATTGAATATATATATATATACACACATATATATACACTATATATATACATAATATACTTAATATACTTATATATATGTATATATACATATATATACTTAAACTAGTTCAACTGGAACATGATTTAATATAAAAGAATATCCCATAGTCAGCAATATAGATAAACTTCATAATTATTCTGTTAAACTAAATAACTGCATATAAATATAGAAATATATACTGCCAGCATGACATAAATATTAAAATTTATGAACCAATGTTTCTGTATATGTGTATAATTTTATGCAGGTTTTGCTAATGAAATGTATTGGACTTGGAGCAACTGTTCTCCTAGAGTGCTTTGGTTTGATGCAATTTGCTCCACACACCACACATGCACCAAAGATATGGTTAAGATATAAGCATAACACTTGTCTTCCAAAACTTGTGCTAGATAATGTTTTACATTGTTAGTTATTTCTGCTGTAATTTTAAATTCAGTCTTTTCTCTATGTCCCTGCAATTCATGTTTAATACTCTTTATTGATACCAAAAAGGCAGAACATCAACACCTTTATCAATGAAAATGAAATGTCCTCAACACACTCAAAAGTTTGAATGCTTGTTTCCCAGTTTATGGATCTATAGGCAGACTGGAAATTTTGGAAGGAGGGTCCTATCAGTGTGGCATGGCATAGATCAATAAGCGAAGTTTTATGAATGTTGTAACCTGGCCTTTCTTCCTACAACTGTGCCTTCTTTCTGTTCCGTTATGATGTGTTGAGACTCTGCCATAACCTTTACCTCTATGTTTTCCCCATCATTGTGGACTAATACCCTCTGAAACTGTGAGCCAACACAAATCCTTCCTGCATCAAATTATTCAGTGTCATATTTTCTAACAGAAAAACAAAAATCAATATATAAAAATCAATAATATAGGCATAGATACTTCTGATCTTTCAGAACTATCCCTTATACCCAATCATCCCACCACAGAAATTATTTCTTAATTCATTATTCTTTGGAAAAAGCATAGGAAATGCACTTCTCTTTGGAATAAATATTTTTCTTAGAAAAGAGAAGAGGAAGAGACAGAACACTGTCTATATTAGGCCATAGAGTTTACAAATTCCTTTTCAATTTAAATCAGCATTCCAGGACCAATGCTATTAACTGATTTGCTAAATTTCACAAAATAAGCATACACCAACATTTCTAAGGAACATCTTAACAAAAGCCTTTTTAGAAAGGCTTCTTATGACTTTTCTTGGCACCTTCCATTCATTTCAAAATACCCACTCTGGTCAGTGTGCATCATGACTGATTGCTTCAAGCCCAATCATCAACAGTAGTTGACTGAATGAATATTTTTTTTTCTGAGGTAGAAGTGCAGATAATGACCCAAGCAACATCCTGGTCTCCCTAAACTATAATTCAGTAGCATTTGTTTTCCATAAGTCCTCTCTATTCATAAGTGTTGGGCAAGGCAGCACTCTCCAACTGATAGACAGATTAACTCCCAGTGGTAGTTATAATTTCCTTAATGATAAAACCCTTTGGGGGCAAATTTATACATCATCTCTTTTGGCACTGAAATTCTCCCTAAATATTTCTAAGTTGGTGCTCATACTAGCATAAGACCTGAAGCAATGCTTTATAAATATTGGGGCATCATTATACCAACTTAAATGCAAGACACAGCTGTATACAATGACAAAATGCAGAATATATGTATTAAGCGCTGCCTGGATGTTCAAACTAATATTAATAACTATAGAAAGGCATATTAACACCCTCCTAGGTAGTAAGAAAGAACAAAAAATGTGAAGACTTTTTTAAGGTTGTGTTCCAGAGTGCTTGGTACTGATAATTGCACTATAGGTACCTGGCAGAAGAAGAATATAGGAGGAGATGATGAGTCCAAGGGCACACATATGTAACACAAAAGATGGAGGAAGGCAAGTAGAAGCCAGAGAATACTTCAGTGTAGAAGGGATTTCTTACAATAGTGTTAAAGATCTAAATTAACTTGATCTGCCACTGCCTCTTTTGAAAATATCTTATATATAAGATTTTCTGTCCAATTTGCTGAAGAACATCCAAACTGATTTCCAGAGTGGTTGTATCAGCTTGTAATCCCACAAGCAATGAAGGAGTGTACTTCTTTCTCCACAACCTCTCCAGCATGTGCTGTCACCTGAGTTTTTTATCCTAGCCATGCTTACTGGTGTGTGGTGGAATCTCAGGGTTGTTTTGATTTGCATTTCCCTGATGACTAAGGATATTGAACATTTCTTTATGTGTTTCTTGGCCTTTCAATATTCCTCAGTTGAGAATTCTTTGTTTAGCTCTGTACCCCATTTTAATAGGTTTATTTGCTTCTCTGGAGTCTAACTTCTTGAGTTCTTTGTATATATTGGATATTAGCCCTCTATCAGATATAGGATTGGTAAAGATCTTTTCCCAATTTGGTGGTTGTTGTTTTGTTCTATTGACAGTGTCTTTTGCCTTACAGAAACTTTGCAACTTTATGAGGTCCCATTTGTCAATTCTTGATCTTAGAGCATAAGCCATTTGTGTTCTGTTCAGGAAATTTTCCCCTGTGCTTATGTGCTCGAGGCTCTTCCCCACTTCCTTTTCTATTAGTTTCAGTATATCTGATTTTATGTGGAGGTCCTTGATCCACTTTGACTTGAGCTTTGTACTAGAAGATAGGAATGGATTGATTTGCATTATTCTACATGCTAACCACCAGTTGAGCCAGCACCATTTATTGAAAATGCTGTCTTTTTTCCACTGGATGGTTTTAGCTCCTTTGTCAAAGATCAAGTGGCCATAGGTGTGTGGGTTCATTTCCAGGTCTTCAATTCTATCCCATTGATCTACCTGCTTGTCACTGTACCAATACCATGCAGTTTTTATCACAATTGCTCTGTAGTACAGCTTAAGGTCTGGGATGGTGATTCCACCAGAGGTTCCTTTATTGTTGAGAATAGTTTTGGCTATCCTGGGGTTTTTGTTATTCCAGATGAATTTGCAAATTGTTCTTTCTATGTCTGTGAAGAACTGAGCTAGAATTTTGATGAGGATTGCATTGAATCTTTAGATAGCTTTCAGCAAGATGGCCATTTTTACTATATTAATCCTGCCAATCCATGAGCATGGGAGATCTTTCCATCTTCTGAGATCTTCTTCAATTTCCTTCTTCAGAGACTTGAAGTTTTTGTCAAACAGATCTTTTACTTGCTTAGTTAGAGTCACACCAAAGCACTCTGGAAATCAGTTTTGTTGTTCCTTTGGAAATTGGACATAGTACTACCAGAGGACCCAGCTATACCACTCCTGAGCATACACCCAGAAGATGCTCCAACATGTCATAAGGACACATGGTCCATTATGTTCATAACAGCATTCTTTATAATAGCCAGAAACTGGTAACAACCCAGATGTTCCTCAACAGAGGAATGGATACAGAAAATGTGGTAGATCTACACAATGGAGTACTACACAGCTATTAAAAACAATGAATTTATGAAATTCTTAGGGAAATTGATGGATCTGGAGAATATCATCCTGAGTGAAGTAACCCAATCACAAAAGAACACACATAGTATGCACTCTCTGATAAGTGGATATTAGCCCAGAAGATTGGAATACACATAGCACAATCCACAAACCACAAGAAACTCATGAAGAAGGAAGACCAATATGTGGATACTTCATTCCTTCTTAAAAGGTAGAATCAAATACCTATGGAAGGAGTTGCAGTGACTAACTATGGAGCAGAGACTGAAGGAAAGACAATCCAGCCTGATATAGCTGTCTCCTGAGAGGCTCTGACAGTACCTGACTAATACAGAAGTAGAGGCTCACAGCCATCCATTGAACAGAGTACAGGGTACCCAATGAAGAAGCTAGAGAAAGGACCCAAGAAGCTGAAGGGTTTTCAGCCCCTTAGAATGAACAACAATATGAACTAACTAGTACCCTCAGAGCTCCCAGGGACTAAACCACCAACCAAAGAGTACACATGGTGGGACCAATGGCTCCAGCAGCATATGTATAGTAGAAGATGGCCTAGTCGGTCATCCATGGGAGGAGAGGCCCTTGGCCCTGTGAAGGTTCTATGCCCAGTGTAGGGGATTGCCAGGGCCAGTACGCAGGAGAGGGTGGGGTGGCAAACTGGGGGAGGGGGTAGAAGAGAGGGAACAGGGATTTGTCTTGTTGTTTTTTGTTTTGTTTTTTTGGAGGGGAAACTGGGAAAGGAGATATCGTATGACATATAAATAAAGAAAATATCTAATAAAAAATAACAAACAACCAAAAAATAGTTGATAGGAGTAATTATGTTTGTGTTTTGCAGCATGAATACAATTTTATTCTCTTTAAGAGATTGTGTTTTGTCAATAAATTTGACATTTTTTTCTGTTAAAAAAAGATTTTCTGAAGAATAAAAAGATATTTCCACTTGATAAAATCTCCCTTAGTAAGCAGATAGAAAGACAAATAATCATAGAAGTCTCAGTAATAAGAAACAGGAATGTGGTCTATAGATAGACTGAATCACCAGGAATGTCAGTCAAGACAAGGATCTGGGATCCACCCAGAAGTTTCTAATCCTGTATGAATAGGTTCTACCAGAGGCCTACCTGAAAGGCTAGCTATATAACTGTGTGTCTCTGAACAGGATAAGAAAGTAATATAATTGGGAGACATCAAGATTAAGACTAGAAATGGAAAGATATATGATGGCTGAACTGAGGATGGATAGCCACTGAGGTTTATAGAAATCCACCCCCAAATCAGGCCATTTTTAAATCTGAGGAGGAGATGCCCTAACAGGCTCATATGTTTGGTGCTCAGTTGTGAGCTAATGGGATTTGTGCAAAGGACAGCATCACGAGGACTCTGGTGGATTAACAAATTAACCCCATAATGGATTCATAAGTACAAAAATGAAAGCTCAGGTAGGCCCAGAGTATAACCGGAACGCAGTGACTTATTTCTCATCCAGGTCTGTTTCACTGACTTTATTTCTCAGCTGCCCCAAGTCAAATAATCTTTTGCTACATGCTTCTGTTTCTAGGATATTCTGCAAAGCCTCATCCCCCATAGCAAAGCAACAACACAAGTAGGGACTACAAATCCTAAATCCATGAAACAACATAAATCTTTGGTAAGAAATCTGCTCTTTGAGTTATCTTAAGGAGGAGGTAACAAGACAAGTAATTACAGAAGGCTAAGCACTACAAAATGCCTTAGTTTTCTTATACACTTGTCACAGTGGCAACATTAACATTGTCATGATTTTGAATCCTAAATTGTTAGTTACTCCAGATGTAGACATGATGTGAGAGTGATGCAACAATTGTACATGGATTCAGACATTGTAGAGCTTGAAAAGTCCCAGTTCTGGGTTAATCGTAACATGACTGAATTGTACAGTATCCTTGTAGACAGAGCATTAAAAAAGAAGAGGGCCTGGTTTAGTGTTAAGCCAAAGAGGAAGTGGATGAGAAATAAAACACAAAATCAAGAGAAATCTAGCTAAAGTTGGACAGAGGCTCTGAAATAAGTTTAGTCCAAGCAGAAATCAATAAAGGCAATCATGTACAATCAACACTTATGTGGATTTAAGTCATATGACTCAAGAGCTCAAAATAGAGTGGAATTAGAGCAGATGGAAGTACTTCGAGGAAGTGGAGGTGCACACATGCTTTACTTAAGAGAGATTTCACTGAGTGGACAGCAGCAGTCTTTTACAAGTTAGACAGGATGGAAAATGAGCCAGCAGTCAGCGTAAGTCTAATCCTGGCTTTAGAGAGCACTGGAAAGACTCCTGCTTAACCTGCATACATCACTAGAGAGATCAAAAAAATCTCTCGAAGGTTTTCTGTCTGGCTACCTAAGTTCTCCTCTTCCTTACTCACAGATAATTTACTTCTGCCCCAAATATGTAAAGAATAACTTCACATCTAGAAAGGAGGATCAAACATCCATAAGTCTCTATCATATAAATATACCAGACAGTATAATCCAGGTCTGCTTTTCTGTAAGCCCTCCATGTACACCTCAGTCTTCATGCCCTGTTCATTGTACAGGAGCAGAGATCCTACCTACCTCAGCTTCCATTTTACCTTAGTGGGGTTCCCTTCAGCTTATATGCAATGCCAGAACAAGAGATCAAAATTCACGGATTTTGGAACTCCACTGAGAGAAAAAGAGAGCATGGGGAAAAGCTGACATCTTGTAATCCAAGAAAGTAAAATAATTTATATTTCTGTATGTACTTTTATATTTCTCTCAACTGAATTATATACATTTCTGTGACCAAGATCCACAAACCTGCTGTGAAGGTCATGATGATAAATTTTACAGTTTACATTATTTTTTGTTTTATTTTTGATATTTTAAAATATTATATATTTACATATATATAATTTGTTTGTTTGTTTGTTTCAAGTCCCAGCCTATTTCACTGACTCTGTTTTCCAGCCACCATAAGGAAAATAATTTTTTGCTACATACATCTACTTCTATGATGTTCTGACAGACCTCAACCCCACAGCAATGCAACAATATAAATATGGATTGTGACTCCAGAACCCCTGAAAATCTTTACTAAGAATTCTGTTCTTACATTAATGTGTGTGTGTGTGTGTGTGTGTGTGTGTGTGTGTGTGTGTGTGTGCATGTGTGTATTTCAAATTCTAGTTACAAGTTCCCAGGGAAGCCCAGTGGAGCTTTGGAGTTTATTCTTCAGCAGATTTCAGTCCTTACGACCACGTTTTACAAGTGTGTAAATGCCTGAGGTTCTAAATAGGTGACAGTATGTATAAAATAAGGATTAATACTTTTATTTACAATCTAGATGTCATCAACTTGATCTTTTGGGCAACCATACCAAATAAAATTCTTAAGTTTTCTATATTAAATTAAAAAGAATTTGTCCTATTGACGGTGTCCTTGATTTACAGAAGCTTTATAGGTTCATGAAATCCAAATGATCAATTTTAATCTTAAGGCATGAGTCATTGGTGTTTTGTTCAGGAAGTTTTCCCCTATGCCAATGCATTCAATTCTATTTCCCACTTTCTCTTCTATTAGATTTAGTGCATCTGGTTTTATGTTGAGATCCTTGATCCACTTGGACTTGAATGATGTCAGTCTGTGTCTGCTCTGCCACAGGGCACCATCTCTTGGGTTGGCAAAATGTGGGAAGTTTGACTGTGCTTATCCCATGCCACCACCAGTTAAGGTTACACCAAGATATTTTATATTGTTTATGGCTACTGTGGAGTGTGTTTTTCCCCCTAAATCCTTTCTCAGCCATTTTATTATTTGTATAAAGGAGGGCTACCAATTTTTTTGAGGTAATTTTTTTAGCCGTTCACTTTGCTGATGATGTTTATTAGCTGTAGGAGTTCTCTGGTAGAATGTTGTGTTCATTTATGCATCATCTATGAATAGCAATACTTTTACTTCTTTTCTAATTTGTATACCTTTGTTCTTTTTAGTCTTATTTTTCTGACTAGAACTTCAATTATTATATTGAAGAGATACCAAGAGAGTGGACAGCCTTGTCTTGTATCTAATTTTCATGGAATTGTTTTAAGTTTCTGTCAGTTTAATTTTATGTTGCCTATTGGTTTAATGTTTATTGAATTTATTGTGTTTAGGAATGTGCTATGTATCTCTGATATCTCCAAGACTTTTAACATGAAGGAGTGTTGGATTTTGTCAAACCATTTTCAGCATCTAATGAAATTGTCATGTTTTGATTTCATTCAGTTTGTTTATGTAGTGGATTACATTCATGGGTTTTTATATATTGAGCCACCCTTGCATCCTTGGGATGAAGCCTACGTCTTCATGGTGGGTGATATTTTTGACATGTTCTTGTATTCATTTTGTGGGTTTTTCATTGGTATTTTTGCATTAATTTTCATAAGGAAAATTAGACTGCAATTCTCTTCCTTTGTTGGGTCTTTGTGTGGTTTAGGTATCAGGGTGATTATTGCCACAGAGAATTAGTTTGGCAATGTTCCTTCTGTTTCTATTTTGAAAAATAGTTTGAGGAATATTGATATTAGCTCTTCTTGGAAAGTCTGAGGATTTTGTACTCAAACCATCTGGTCCTGGGTTTTTTGTTGGGAGAATTTGCATGACTGTTTCTCTTTCCTAAGGTGTTATAAGAAGGCTCTTTCATTTTGTTTGTTTGTTTGTTTGTTTTTTCCATTAGGGAAACAAATTACTCTTTTTTTCTCTTTTTTAAATTAATTATGTATTTTTATTAGATATTTTCTCTATTTACATTTCAATTATATCCCCTTTCCTTTTCCCAGATTCCCCTTTAAAAAAAAAAAAAAAAAAAAAAAACAAGACCCTATTCCCTCCCCTCCTCCCCCTGCTCACCAACCACCCTCTCCAGCTTCCAGACCCTGACATTCTCCTAAATTGGGGCATAGAGTCTTCACAGGATCAAGGGCTCCCCCCATTGATGACCGATTAGGCCATCCTCTGCAACATAAGCAGCTGGAGCCATTAATCCCACATCTTGATTTAATTTTAGTAAGTGGACTCTATAATGAAACTTTCATTGAGATTTTCCAATTTTATGGAGCAAAATCTTTTGAAGTAAGGCCTAATGTTTCTTTGAACTTCCTCAGTGTCAGTTGTTAAATATCTCTTCTTATTTCTGAATTTTTGTATTTGTATACTGTCTCTTTGTGAGTTTGGATAAGTGTTTGTCTATCTTGTTGATTTTCTTAAAGAATCAGCTATTGATTTCCCTTATTCTTTTCATTGTTTTCTTTGTTTCTAATTTATTAATTTTATTCCAGAATTTCATTATTTCCTACCATCTACTCCCCTTGGGTAGGCTTAATCCTTTTTCTTCTAGAGCTTTCAGGTATGCTATTAATTTGCTAGTATGATATCTCTTCAGTTTCTTTATGAAAGCACTTGGTGTTATAAACTTTACTCTTAGCACTGCTTTTCATTGTAGCTCATATCTTTGGATATGTTATGCCTTTATTTTCACTGAATTCTAGAAAGTTTTAATTTCTTTTTTTCCTTCATGACCAAGTGATTATTGAGTAGAGAATTATTCACATTTCCATGAATTTGTAGGCTTTCTGTTCTTTTTGTTGTTGTTGAAACAAGCTTTAATCCATCATGATCTGGTAAGATGCAAGGGATCATTTCAATCTTCTTGTATTGAGACTTGCTTTGTGACTGTGTTATGGTCAGTTTGGGAGAAAAATCCATGAGGTACTGAAAAGAAGTATATCCTTTTGTGTTTGGGTGTTTTATAGATATCTGTTAGACCATTTAATTGATAAGCCCTGTTAGTTTCATTCTTTGTTTAAACTCTGTTCTATGACATCCATTGGTGAGAGTGGGGTGTTGAAATCTTCCACTACCAATGTGTGGGATTAAATATGCAATTTAAGCTTTAATAATGTTACTTTTATGAATGTGGGTGTCCTTACATTTGAGGAATAGATGTTCTTGAGTCATTTTTTTTTAAAGATTTATTTATTTATTATATCTAAGTACACTGTAGCTATTTTCAGACACTCCAGAAGAGGGCATCAGATCTCATTACAGATGGTTGTAAGCCACCATGTGGTTGCTGGGATTTGAACTCATGAGCTCTGAAAGAATAGTCCATGCTCTTAACCACTGAGCCATCTCTCCAGTCCCCTTGAGTCATTCTTTTGGCGGATTTTTCCTTTGATGAGCTTGCAGAGTCCTTTCATGTCTCTTTTGATTACTTTCAATTGAAAGTATATTTTATTAGATATTAGAACTACTCCAGCTTCTTTCTTTGGTTTGTTTGCTTGAAAAATCTCTATCGAGCCCTTTCCTCCGAGGTAATAGCTACCTTTGTTGCTGAGGTGTGTTTCTTGTATACAGCAGATAGATCCTGATTAAGCACCAGTTCTCTTTGTGTCATTTTATAGGAGAATTTTTTCTATTGATATTGAGAGATATTAACTCCCAATGGCTATTAATTCCTGTTATTGTTGGTAGACTGTGTGTGTGTGTGTGTGTGTGTGTGTGTGTGTGTGTGTGTGTGACAGAGAGAGAGAGAGAGAGAGAGAGTCTCTTCTTTTCCTTTTACTGGTATAAAATTATGTTTTCCTTGTGTTGTTAGAATTTCTCCTCACGTATCCTCTTTATGGTTGGATTCTTGGAAAGGTATTGCATCAATTTGATTCTGTTATGGAATATCTTGTTTTGCTATCTGTGGAGATTGAAAGAGATCGAAAGTTTTGCTGAGTATAGTAATCTGGATTTACAGTTGTTGTCTCTTAAAGTCTACAAGACATCTGTTCAGGCTCTCCTGTCTTTTAGAGTCTCCGTTGAGAAGTCAATGGTAATTCTAATAGGTCTGCCTTTACATGTTACTTTGCCTTTTTTCTTGCAGCTTTTAATATTCTTTCTTGGTTTTGTACATTTTGTGTTTTGTTTTGAGTACTAGGTGGCAAGAGGATTTTTTTTCTGGTCCAATCTATTTGGTGTTCTGTAAGCTTCTTGAAATTGTGTAGACATCTAATTTTTTACGTTAGGGAAAATTTATTGTGTGATTTTTTTTAAAGATGTTTCCTGGGCCTTTGATCTGGGAATCTTCTTCTATTCCTATTATTCTTATTTGTTTGGTTTTTTTTTCATAGTGTTCCAAATTTCCTGGATGTTTTGTGTGAAAAATGTTTTAGCTTCAACATTTTCTTTTACTGTTGTATCAATTTCATTTATGGTATTTTCTATGCCTAACTCTTCTCTTCTGTTGGTGATACTTATGTTTGTAGTTCCCATTCTTTTCCCTAGGTTTTCCATGTCTAGGATTTCTCAGTTTGTGTTTTCTTTATTGCTCCTATTTCCATTTCAGTTCTTAGACAGGGTTCTTAATTTCCTTCACATTTTAATTGTATTTTCATATATTTATTTAAAGTATTTAATCATTTCCTCTTCAAAGGTCTCTATTGTCTATATAAGATTGGATTGAAGGTCATCTTCTTGTGCTTTAGCTGTGTTAGGATATTGAGAGCTTGCAGTAGCAGGTTAACTGAGCTCTTGTGGTAAAATATTGACCTGGTTATTGTTGATAGTATGCTTACTCTGTTCTTTAGCTATCTGATTTTTACAGGTGTTGCCTTGATGATTCTGATGCCAGCAGGACTCCTCTTAAAGGTAGGAGGAACTGAAAGCCAGACAATGGAGGTCAAGAAGACAGTGCACAGTTTAACTTTGCAGGCTTGATTCAATGCAATTCCCATTAAAATTCAAAAACACATTTTTATAGAAATTAAAAGAGCAATTCTCAACCTTATTTGGAAAAATTAAAAAAGCCCAGAGTGCCAAAACCAATTCTGAACAATAAAAGAACTTCTGGAAGAATCACCATGACTGACCTCAAGCTGTACTAAAGAACAATAGTGATAGTGTACTACTAGTACAAAGACAGACAGGTCAATCAATGGAAGAGAATTGAAGATACAGAAATAAACCCACACATCTATGGACACTTGATTTTTGACAAAGAGGCCGAAACCATACAGAACAAAGATCCTTCAACAAATGGTGCTGTTCTAACTGGTGATGTGAATGCAGAAGAATGCAAATTGATCCATATTTATCACCCTGCACAAATCCCAAGTCCAAGTGGATCAAGAACTGCCATATAAAATCAGGTGCATTGACTTCTGCACTAATAACCATTTATCAGAGAGTGCATATCGTATTTGTTCTTTTGTGATTGGGTTAC
>NW_022196895.1:22628108-22629568 GCF_008632895.1 Mastomys coucha | reverse complement strand
GGAAACTGGGAATGGAGAAATTCGCATGTAAATAAAGAAAATATCTAAAATAAAAAAAAAAATCAGGTGCATTGAATCGCAAAGAAGAGAAAGTGGGAAATAACCCTGAACACATTGGTACAGGAGACAATTTCCTGAACAAAAATGGCTCAGGTTCTAAGATCAACAATTGATATATATGACCTCATGAAACTGAAAAGATTTTTGTAAAGCAAAGGACACTGTCAATAGAACATAACAACTGCCTATAGATTGGGAAAAGATCTTTACTAATCCTACATCAAATAGAAGGCCAGCAGATACTCCTTAAGACAGATGCAGATACTCACAGCCAAACATTGGTCAGAGGTGGGGAGGTGGGGACCCCTATGGAACAGTTACTGTAAGGACTGAAGGAAATGAAGGGGATGCCTTCCCTGTAAGAAGACCAGCAGAGTCAACTAATCTGGACACCTGGGAGCTCACAGAGATTGAGCCACCTACCAAAGAACATACACAGGCTGTTCAGGTGACCTGGCATATGCATAGCAGAGTACTGATTGCTTTATCTGTCCTCAGTGGGAGAGGATGTGCCTAATCGTCTAGAGACTTAATGAGTTAGGGTGATGGAATACTGGATATGGCATCCTCTCAGAGGCAAATGGGAGGAAAGATGGGAAAAACTCTGTGAGAGGGGACTTGGAGCAGGGACAATATTTGGGTTGTAAATAAATATTTAGTAACAAAAAGAATTTAAAATATAAACTCTATTTTCTAATGAAGGTATTTTCCCTATTTTCTATTAGGCATCAATTGTGTTATTCTAAAATTTTTGATAATTTTATTCAGTTTAAAATAATGTATAATTTTAGAAATGTTTTCCTATTTCCCAAGTATTTACAAATATGAATAGTTCTTTTGTTCATTTCCATTTGATTCCAGTGGAGGATTCTAATGAGGCTGTGAGCAGAGCTCTCCTTCAACAGTTCCAACCTCTTGACTCCAAGCCTTTCGTGGACTGTTTTTCAAGGATTTCAAGCTCTATCAACTCAACCTGGATCCTCAGCAGATGATGCTCACATCTCCATTCTTTCAGTCTAAAAATTCTCTCTAATTAACTCAGCTATCATCTACTTCAGCAAATTATGTTCCTACCTTTCAATAATTCCACTCTTGTTGCTTGACTTCTTTCTTTATTACTACATATACTGTGTAACATTTATGATTATTTGGGTGAGGAGGTAAGTGAATAAATTGGTGCTTACTATTAGCCAGAGATAAAAGAAACTGTAGTTATTACTTCAATATTTTAACCTATTTATTTAATGTAAGTGATAATTCTCTGTAGAATGAAGTTATGTTATATTTGTATGAAGATCAACTTGTATGTGATAAGTCTGTTGTTGCCCTTAGAATCCTCTTTGGAATTTTGACCACTAGCTACGGAGTTTATCCCACACTATTTTTTTTTTTTTTTTTTT
>NW_022196895.1:22623242-22627196 GCF_008632895.1 Mastomys coucha | reverse complement strand
CCTGGAAATAACCCAGATGTCCCTCAACAGAGGAGTGGATATCCCACACTATTTGTCTTGGGGTTTATTGAACCTCTTGGGGAGCTAATAACATTTTTCACCTATCAATGTGGTTTAACTCCATTTAGGTAATTTGAGAGATATTATATCTATAAGCATCTTCTGTTCATTCTCAATAAATATTTTAACAAATGCTACTGAAAAAAATAGGCTATCCATATGTAAAATAAAAACACTATAAAACCAAAACCGTAGAAATTATACAAAACATATGAAATTGAATATCTTATAATAAGAAATTAAAGAAAAAACAAAAAATATAGTAGTAGTTAACTATGATGATTTTTAACTGTAATCCCACAACTTAAGAATCTGAGAAAGGATGATTACAAATTGTAATCAAGTCTAGGCTACTAAGCAAGTTTCATGCCAGCCTGGACTACATGATGGTCAGAACTTGTCTCAAGGAGAAAAGCAAAGAGAAGTTGAAGGAAGAAGCAAAGAGCAATGAATAAAACAATATAAGGATTATGAGCTAAATTGAAAACAACTTGCAAGAAGGTATTAGTATACTATTAGTATTCAATTTTTGCTAAAATACTTTATTTTGTAATTAAAATAGGATGTATTTTATTTTGAATTAAATAAAATTATCTTACACACAACTTAAAACAGGAATTTACAAATGCTATGGGGAACATAACAAAATAAGAAACAGAAGAAAGTTTTTGTGACACAGACATATCAAATAGTATAGATGTGTCAGTATAAGGACAAAGAATACATGCATTGTGGAAATATTACTAATTCATGTGTGAAGAAAAAATACTTATCATCCACAAAATCTATAAATACAGTATTGTAATTGTCAGCATTCTGTATAAACTCCACCCCCCCACAGATACCTGGCAGAAGCCAGGTATGCTCCTCCCAATGGTAGGCCTGGCCCTATAAAAGGGGCTGCTTGCCCCCTCCTCTCTCTCTTACTCCTGCTTCTCTCCCTTACTTCTTGCCCCTTTGTTCTCACTCTCTCCCCATTCCCTTCCCACTCTCTCCACACTGTAATTGCCGGCCCCTACTTCTCTACTCTCTCCTCTCTGCCTTTCTCTGCCTCTGCTACCCTCTTAACTCCTCTCCCCATGCCCTAAATAAACTCTATTCCATACTATACAGGTGTTTGTCTGGTCCCTCAGGGGGAAGGGATGCCTCTGCATGGACCGGCTGATTTACCCCCTTCCCCCAAACTCCACTAGAACATATTCTTATAGCTCTTTCTCTTTTTATGATCACAACAGTAATCTTAAATAATATTAATAGAAGTGCTAGGAGAAATATCATTGTAGTATATCTTAGCATACACCTTCTCTGTAATTAATAGATCAATCAAAAAGGATATAAAGAATTTGAAATGTGCACTTAGCAAGATTGACCCAATGGCCATCTGCAGAGCAGTGCCTGCCCTAACCACAGAAAAACATATCTCCCAAGCACATACTTGGCTGTAAAGCAAGTTTCAACAAACTTAGAATGATTGATATCATAAAAACCACAGTCATGACCACAATGCACTTCACTCACAAATCAATACCAAAACCTACACAGAGAAACCACATGTACTTGAAAATTAAGAAATACATTTAAAATAACTTAAATGGGTCAAAAAGAAAATATCCATAAATGTTTATAGTATATCTACTACTTAAATTTATAGAATTATATATATATATATATAATTTAATATATGTATGGGATACTTATAAGGGAAGTCCCAGTTTAAACCTGTGTTGAAAAGAAAAAATAGAACAATATATGAATATTTATTAGAAGAAAGAGACAAAAATAAAGTATTTCAAATAAGAGTATGAAGATGTCAACTTTAAAAATATACAAAGAAATTAACCAAATGTAAAATAATATTACTTTAGGTTAGGTGTGTTTATATGTGTCCAGTGTCCAGGAAGCACACATAGGCACACATGCTCACATACACACACACACACACACACACACATGAGAGAGAGAGACAGAGCGTCTCATTTGCATCTGTGTGTCTTGTCACAAATCCCACATATGTGTACATCTAAAGTTGCACCTTGCCTTCCTTTGAACTTGTATCTCTCCCAGTGAGAAATATGACCATTATTCACATAGATTTGTTCACTCATAATACCTTATAAGAAAAAATTCCCAACTACAGTACTAGTTTTGTGTTATTCTTTTATGGTTATCCTAGTTAAATTTAATAAATTCATCATTGTTTCAAGTCTTTCTGTCAGTCCTCTAATAATTTACCTCAATGAAATTATACTTTATATCAATTACACAACTAATATTATTTTTACAGAGTTCATTTCATTCTAAGATGACTGTTCACAGTTTCTAAATGTCTACATATTTTAATCTCTGATTTGGATATCTCTATACATTCTGATATGTTCTTAATATCCTATGTCCATCACAATGGTAGATGAGTTATAGAGGCATTCATTACATTAAAATGTCTTATAAAGTTTGTTTTCCTTTACATCCTTATACCAACAATTGGTAAACACTCACTTGTTTTCTGGCACAGCAATTTCTCTTAGTTTACTAGCATGTAAGTACATCACAGAACTTGTTTTTGCATTTGTCTAATTTTATATGCTAAACTACAAGTAAAACCCACCTACATTGTTATACAAAATCTAGCTTGTTTCATTTAAATCCTGACTCTCATTTACTTTTACAAGTCCTTACAGGGAGTTTGACACTTCCTCTATTGAATAATGGTTGCCAGGACTCACAGTTATAAGTAAAACCCCTTTACATGTTCACATGAAGGTTTTTGAAAGAACACAGTTTTTTATTTACCTTATTAAATATTCACCAATAAGTCTCTGGCCTACAAAGTTGTGATGCTTGTTTATAAGAAGTTACCAAATTTAATTGCCAAAGTAATGTCTGGTATCATATGAGCACTATCCGTTCACAGGTATTTTACTCAATATTTGTAATATATAATATTTAATTATTTTCATCAAGTTGATTGGATCATGTAATACCATGATAGCAGATAAAACTTGATTTTTAAAATTTTTTGATAATATCAGACAAGTAAATTAATAAATACAAACATATCTACATACAGCTCTCCCTTGAACAACACCTCTGGCATCACACACTCTTGTCTATTTTCACCCCCCATGTCTTTATGTTTGATTTTATAATCCACTAAGTCCATTTAGTGAAGACAATATGTCCATTGACAATCACTCCTCAGAATGGGCCTGAAGGTCATCCACTCTACATATTCAGAAAGTTTGGCTGTACTGATCTTCTATAGGCCTTATGCTGGTAACTGTAGCTGCTGTGAATTAGTGATTGCTGTAGCCATCCCATGTCCATAAGCACTTTGTTATACTCTTCTCCATCCTCTGGCTCTTACATTCTTGCCTCTACCACTTCTAAAATGTTCTCTAAGGCTTGGCTGTGGTGGGATTAATATAGATATCTGATTTAGAACTCAGCATCTATCTCTTATTCTGAACAGTGTAGCATTATGGATATTTAAGTTGACTGTTACCCACTACAAAAATGAACCAAGGCTGATAGAATGCTCAGTTTATAGGTATGAAATACCCATTTAAGGGGCAATTTGACCGCATGATCATCTAACAAAATAATAGCACAGATGCTATATTCAGCCAATTAATATCCCCCTGTCTGCCATGAGTTTCTGTCCTGGATTACAGTATCAGGCATGATTTCTCTTCCTGTGAATCAGGCCTCAAATCTAGTTATAGTATAAGTACTTACTCCATAACAGTCATGCCATAACAGCCCCCACAGCATATAGGTTCCAGCACTAGTTTAGACTGGCTTTTCTTTTCTCTCCCCAACAGTCTACAAAGTACCTTCTTGTTCTAAGAAAGCAAACTAAAGCAAGTTTTCTGCTTGGTTTCATATATATATATA
>NW_022196895.1:22598259-22623232 GCF_008632895.1 Mastomys coucha | reverse complement strand
TATATATATATATATGACACACACATATATATATGAATGACATACACACACATATATACATACATATATATATACATATATATATATAATGTCTTTGGCAATAGAGATTTACCATGAAGTTAAAAGTGGTATCCAGAGAATGCCAGTAGTCTGTTTTGGCAGAGGGTGGCTCTTAATGGTTCTAGACCATGAATTCTTGGGGAGACATTCCATGCCTTGTACTGTGATTTTCATTTAATAATCCATGTTTTCTGGGAAGGACATTGTCTGCCCATGACAAGTAATTACATTCTAATCCTTTTTTAAAATTGCATTTTATATTAGCTTACTAATGAGGCAGTTTCTTAGATCTCTAATTTTGTTTAACCCACCTGTTACTCATATTATCTTCTACCATCTATTAAGACACCTGCTTAATCTTATGGTCTTCTTTATTCCCACCTCTTCTTTCTTTTTATGTGATCTACTGTACCTTAATTTACATTGAAATATTTGGGTTGCAAGACATTAGGCTTCTACAAGACATTTTACATCTCCCTTTGTTTTGGCTAGCATTACCTTTAAATGTCCATTACACAGTCACACCAGCCAGGCTTTGTATTTGTGTCTCCAGTATTCTACTCAAGATTTGTTTTACCTGTCTTTCTTAACAAGCCCATTCAGAAGGTCCTTTATAATTTTCCTGGCTTATAAATGGCTTCAAGTTAAATACACAAGCAAAAGAGTTGAAACTAGAAGGACATATATTGGAGCACATATATTGTTTGTCTTTCTGAGCCTGGGTTACTTCACTCAGTATAATTCTTTTTTTTTTTTCAGTTATACTCATTTACCTGCAAAGTTCAGGATCTCACATCTCTTTCCAATTGAGTAATGCTCCACTGTTTTCATGTGCTCCATTTCTAAGTCCATTAATTTGTTGTCTATCTAGGTCTATTCCATTTCTTAGATGCTGTGCGAAGAACATCAATGAGTATAGATGCATATGTCTGCACTAGTTACCATTCCCATCAACTGTCTATGTGTGTTCCCATTTCACCACACTCACACCAGAATATATTGTCATTTACAGCACAGATGATAATCTTTTTAACTATGGTAAAATGAAATCTTTAATTAATTTTAGAGTCCATTTCTCTTGTGGCCAAGACCTTAAGTACATATTCAAGTATTTCCTAGTCATTTGCATTTCTTCTGAGAGGTCCTGTTTAATTGCATGGTATATTTTTATTTGATTTGATAATTTCTTAATGTTTAGGGTCTTTTGGTACATTTTCTGTTGAATGAATTACTTAAGTGGAATTTTTATCAGTGTGTCTGAAGGTGTGACCTGGAGAAATTAGCATTCAGTAACTAATACAAAGATGCAGTTATTGTCAGTGTTCTGGCTTGATTCTCTGTTCTGTAATAAACCTGACCAAATGCAACTGAGAGGTTGAGTAGGTGTATTTAAATTTGTAATTCCAGGTAATAGTACACTATTGAGTGAAGGAAGGACAGAAAGTCAGTGTAGGGACCTAGAGAAGAAACCGTGGAGGAATGCTACATACTGGATTGCTCTGATTCACACATAGGCTCATGTTCAGCTAAGACCCACCTGATTATAGATGACAATGACCATAATGAGTCATCAATCATCAATCAAGAACTCTCTTACAGACATGGGCACAGGTCAATATGTTTGAAGTAATGATTTAACTAAATTTCTATGCTCAAGTAATTTAATTCATTCTAGTATCTTGCCTTGTGGAATGGTGGCTTTTACATTTAGGGTGCAGCTTCCAAAGTCAACATAAAACCTTCTTTATGAACATTCCCATACCCCTTAGTTTATCCTCATGGTGATTTTGAGTCCCTTGAAGTTGACAATTAACTTTCACACAAAGTGAGACAAGGGTCTTAGTTGAATGTCCTACATTCATATGAAACAGAGAGCAGAAAGGAAAACCCATAAAAGGATGGATATTAAATACAGAAAAATTCAGAAAGAATACTAAGTATTTCATCAACAGAAAGTCTCTTTCAGCTCATGGCCTGGTTATTCATCTATATAAAAGGTTTGCCTCACTCTTAAGATAAATTTCATATATTGAAAGCTAGAAGTACAAAGTATCTTAGGCTAAGTAGGAAATAAAGGGAAATATGATAAATGTCTGTCAAAAAATGAACTAGTACAGTCCCATCCCTAGATGAGGAGCTACAGGTAACAAATAGCTGCTGGGGAAGAGAAAATAAGTCTTCTCAATGGAAGAGAGTGCCCTAATACACTAAATAATACTAAATGGTCAGCCATAAACACATATATAGATGGGCAACACACACGTGTATGTATGTTTCTAAATCAATAATAAATAAGTATGGACAGAAAGGTTATAAATTGATGTAAATTCAGTATGCACATGTAAATAATTTTAAAAAACTTTGAAGAGTGTTATCTCAGTGGTTAGAGTATTTATCTTACATGCTAGGAGCTTTGCATCCAATCCCAAGAAGTGACAACAACAACAAAACAAAATAACATCCAAATTGAAGATGAACTCTATCTTATATTTTAACTGGAAAAACTAGTTCAACAATTTATTAAGAAGATTATATAAGTTAACTTTATAACTTTTTTGGCAGTGTAATATAACACATTCCTTCCTTTGTTTTCCCCTATCAAAATCTTCCTCAATACCTCTTCCTTTTTCATCCAAATTCCTGTTTTCTGTTTTTATGAATAGTTATAAGATGCATATATGTATGTCTGTATACATATACCTTGTAAATACAGCCTAGTCAGTCCATATAATGTTAGAATGTGTGCATGTTTTCACTAATGACTGTTTCACTTGAGTGAATAACACTTCTGCTCCAAGATTTTCTCAGTTGCCTACACTTTGTTGTGTGCGGTTTGAGGCCTTGTGTGCTTTTCCTATCCACTTTGGCATGTCAATTGGTGTCATCCTTACCGAGTGCCTGTTTCGGCATATGTGTTTAAAGATTTATTTATTTTACAAGTATATTTTAATATTTATGGGTATGAGTATCTGCCAGAATGCATTTCCATATACCACATGCAAGCAGTGCCTGCAGAGGTCAGAAGAAGCCATTATTTTCTCTCCTAGACTCCTAGACTCTAGAGTTATAGGTGGCTGTGATCAGGTGCATGTATGCTTGAGACTGAACGTAGGTCTTCTGAAGGTGTGTCAAGTGCTCTCCCTGGCTAAATTATCTCTTGAAATACACAGAATTCTTGTTTTAATTTTTATTTTCTAACAAGAAAGTAGCCACTTTTGAAGAAATATAGTGCAATCAGTTACATTATTGAAGATGCATGAACTGACACTGGTCTATCCTCAAGCATTCCATCCCAAATCAGACCATATGAACTTGTCTGTATTCTTGTGTATGTGTGACCATGAGCTTGATACTGATATGATTTTCTTGTATAAACTGTGTCCTCAGAATTTAAAATAGCATGTACTTATTTAGTGTGGGGAAAATAAAACATGTGCATGTCACAAAGCACTTGTGGAGGTCAGAGAATATGTTCCAGAGTTCTTTCTTTCTACTATGTTTGTCATAGACAGGAATTCAGCTCTTAAGTCTTGACAGTGCCTTGCCACAGGTTACCCACTGCCTCATCTGGATGCTTTCCTAAAATGAATTGCCTGTAGACACAAGCTCATTTTTATTTTATATAATATATTTTGTGAGTTCTGAAACCTGTATCTGACACATTGGTAATAGAATACATTTTTTAAAAATAAAACTTCAAAGTTTGTCTTCTTTAACTTATTTTTTCTCTTATGTTTTCTAAAAACATCCTTCTCAGAAATTCATTTATGCACATTTTCAAAAAGATGGTATGAACCTCTGAACTGTAAGCTTGCCCCAACTAAATGGTTTCCTTGTAAGAATTGGTGTGGTCATGGCATCTCTTTACAGCAATAGAAGTACTAATTAAGACACTACCCATAAAGTCTAGGATATACATTCATTTTCTTTTTAAATACTACATCTAGATCAGCAGGCAGCAGAAATAGAGTAGAACACCGGGCCTGAACTGAGCACCTGAGCCCTCAAAGCCCAGCCCACAGTGACACAATTTCTCCAAAAAGGTTACACGTATTCCAATAATGCCACACCACCTAATAGTGCCATTCCCTATGAGTCTATGGGGGCCCTTTTCAATGAAACCACAAAACTAGCACCTACATACAGCTGAAATTGTTCATGCCACTGTCATGAATTAAAGAATTGTAACATTTACCCTGTCCTAAAATCTTCTCCTGTTCATCATTGGTGAACAGAGGACACAAACTGAAAGGTGTATTATAATTGCTTTAAAATTCCCATATTAAACAAATGATTTGACTGAGCATAAGAGAAATGTAGAGACTGTATGAAAGGTGAAGACTACACATCCCCTGGCGTAAAAACACAGAACAGCAAAACCTGAGATGTGAACATGTTTTCCTAACTACCCAGACATATATCAATGAGATCAGCCAGGGTGGGTAATGGGGGAACTGCTCATTTTCCACTTCAGTATTTTTCCTCTCAAATTGTGGGCCTGACAAATTCTGGAACCTTTTAAGGTAAGTAGGGATTATTAGAAAACATAAATAGCATCTTGTCTTAGCTAGGTTCATAGATTCCTTTTGTTTCCTCAGTTTTCAGTTGAGAATCACTTGAAGATTTCCATTACAAAATGAAAATTAACTAATCAGAGAAAAAAATACTCTGGCAGAAGAGTCCTCGGAGAAAGAGAGCAAAGACAGCAAAGATAAAGAATAAAGAAGGCCAAAGTGAAGAGAGGCATGAAGAAAGGGGAAAGCCATGGGAGGTTTCAGGTGACCATAAATAAGTTGAAAAATGCCACTGCATCTGGTCTTCCTAGGTGGAAGACACTGGAGATATGTATAAATAAGGAAAATACTTTCCACCAAGAAAGCTATACTGTGATATTTGAGATTTAAATTCGATGATGCTATACATGATCATCTTTTATGATAGAGCAAACTGTGGTCTGATTTTTTTTTTTTTTTTGGAAAGAAGTAAAGAAACAGACACTGAGCCCTTATGAAGAGGGAACTGACAGACCAAAGAAAAGGTTCCCATCAGTCAAGCTCGGTGATCCAGTGAGTTTAACAGAGGTATTGTTGTTGTTGTTGTCTGTTTGATTGTTCGTTAAGTAGGACTATAGGTGAGACTTAGGCAGCTTGAACAGCCCCAGCATAATTCAATTCTGTCAGTTCATGTCCACTTATGTAGTGGTCATTGGGGTCCTGAGTAAGAGTGGATTCTGATAAGGCAATTTGAAGTCCTGCTTACTGGCCTTATGAGAACTTTCTGAAGGCCTATGAATAGTCTTCTCAAACATGTAACTCATGTATGATTATTGTACCTTCTGTGAGAGAAGGTTTCATTCCAAACTCTTGAGAGTAACTGGTTCAAGAGGATGATGACCGTATGCAACTTATAGGAAACAGATGCATAACATAGTCAGAAACTGGATAAGTCTACTCTTAAAACTCAAACTTAGTTCCAATAGATTGAAAATGACAAAATCAAAAATACATTGATTGGTAATGCTTTGAAGTCACTCATATCTTAAAAATCTATCTACACATACTTTTTGTCTTTCCACTTATATGAATTCTATAGACAAGAACCAAATATGCAAACATTCCTCTTTCTTTTTGCCTTTCTTTTCTCTATCCAAAGAAACCCTTCTCAGGTATTAAAATACAAAAGATAAGACCAACCATTTAGAGATGAAGAAATTTTGTGTAAGAATGTGTCCATGGACTTGCTGCAAGTGATTTTTCAATATCTTAATAAGTGCAGAGGATAAAGAAGGCCCATGTCCATATAGATAGTTAAAGATATTTGACATCTCTAGTTATGACAATCAGGTAAATCAGTGCTACTAATATCTTTCTATACTCAGTGATGTCAAAAATTCTTTGCACTGAAGAGGACTAGACTTTATAAGCATCTTTGTGTCTTACGAATAGGAAAGAAAGTAAAGGCTAGTTCTCAAGATTTTATGTGAAAGTACATGCACAGAAGACTAAGGTTCTGAAAGAAAAAGATTCTGATTTGATATAATTTAAGAAAAACATATGTCCTACTAGAACAATGATTCTTCTACAAAAAGTCCTCTTCTGATCACCTTGAAGTCAAGAGCAGAAGGAACAAATCCACACACACACACATACACACACACACAAACACACACAAATGTGTGTGCACTTGTGTGTGTTCCCCTAATGCAATGACCTTTCATTGAGGGCCTACATCTCCCATGGTTATCAAGCATCTCCTACATGTTTTGAAATTGATTTCCTTGGCAGGCTTGGTTGGTATTTTTTAAAACACACAGCAGTCTTGAGCTTGATCTTCTGATCCTTATCAATCACTTTAGCAAATCCTATGACTTGCTCATCACACTGACCCTGTGGCGGAACAATCAGCAGGGGTGAAACAGCAATGCTATTCTTAGGTCCCCATGCGGGAGTACATATCAGAAGGCTAGGTGTACTTCTTTAGTAGAAAATCCAAATGATACAAACCGTCCTACAAGCAAAGGGTTAATCCCAGCAACATTGCTGCACTGAAGATAAACTGCTAGCTTTCCTAAATTATCTGCTCTCCTGTGAAATACATCATATCTGGTTCTAGAGATTCCCACAGTGTCTAGATGGACTTTTGACTTTCTTTTTTAAATGTTACCAATTCTTTCCATTGTGGCAAACAACATTACAGCCTTGTGTAGACAATCATCACAGATCCATTTCTGTTTGCAGGGACTTGTGGGACTTGTACCAAAGAAAATATCACCATAAGTTGGAACTATAAAAGGAGGCTAATATATTAAAAGTACTGTAGCTATTACATACTTTTGAAAAATTATATGGGCTCTGTGGTGGTTAGAATATGCTTGGGCCATGAAAATGGAAATTTTAGGAGATGCTGTATTCTTGAAAAAGGTGTGGCATTGTTGGAGGAAGTGTGTCACTGTGTAGGCAGGCTTAGAGATCTCCTATGCCCAGTGTGGAAGAGACCATCCTTATGGCTGCTTGTATAATTGAGTCTCCCCCTGTCTGCCTTTGGATCATGATGTAGATCAGCAACTCCAGCACCATGTCTGCTTGTAGACTGCCATGCTTCCAACCATAATGATAATGGACTGAACCTCCGAAACTGTAAGGCAGTATCAATTAAATGTTTTTCTTTATAAGAGTTGTGCTGGTCATGGTGTCTCTACACAGCAATGGAAATCTTAAGACTTGCTTGAAAAGAAGCATTTCAGGAGAAAGCAACAATATTTTAAGGTAAGAAAGGAGTGGGTTAGAGCCCCAGAGTTCTATGACCTAATGTACAAGGTAATTGTGGCAGAGATTTTGCAAACTTGCAAAGGTAAAGTTAGAAGTTTTAGCTATGAATTTAAAGCTTGGTTAAAATGACACACAGAAAATCTATTATATATTTCTTTTAAATTCCAATTATAAGTTCTTAACCACTTTCTAGGCATTTAAACTTGGATATCTACTGAATACACCAACATCAAAATGGATAAAACAAGTTTTCTACTTTCATACCCACTCATTTCCCCAAATCTTTTATACTTAGGTTGGCATAGATTATTTTTAATCTATGAAATACAATGTTCATCACTTAATTTGTTGTTTTCTTAATTTTTTGTTTTGTTTTTTTTGGTGTTATGTCAAAATACATGACAAACAATTTAAAGGTATGTTTATTTTGAGTTAGAGTTAAAAAAATAAATGTAGTACACCTTTGTACAGAAGGCATAGCACAAGGACCACGAGGCAGCTTGTCACACTGAGTTCTTGTCAAGAATCCCAGAGTAAAAATAATGGCACTTGTAAATGTAACTTTTGTCATTCTGTAGGAATTGTTATCTCTGAGGCTTAATGCCTTCATCTGCTAATATAGATCTAGTCCTAGAAGCTTCTATCTTCCCTACAATCTAATCTAAGCCTAGAATGTTTTCAGTCTCTGAGATTTATGGCTGAATATTGCTACCCTTTCTAGTTTCCTTCTAAACTCTGTTGGTTGGTTTAATTCAGGTGTAATTTCTCTAATTCCTATCCATGATGACTGATTCAACCTGGCTTATTTCAGTTTCTGACTGAATTGTTCTGCCTGTTCTTTCACTAACTTTGACAATGTAATCTAATCTTCTAGATTTGCTGTCTCTACCTTTGCAGCCTGTCTCTATACAACTGTCAGAGTAAAACGACCTCTGTCTTTCTGTCTCTCATTCTCTCTCTCTCTCTCTCTCTCTCTCTCTCTCTCTCTCTCTCTCTCTCTCTTTCTCTCTCTCTTTCTCTGCTACTGCTGTTGCTGCTGCTACTGCTGCTGCTGCTGCTTTTTTAAGTCACCTTTCTTTCCTGTGCTGCCTCACGAGAATTGCATGTGTTGTATCACTCTGTAAAGTCTTTCTCAGATTAGTCACTTTATATGTCCCTCAATTAACTTTCAAACATGGCAGCTTCCTTCTACAAACTAACTAACCTTTTTATGTGGAATGAAAGCTGTGTACTAAGGGTATGTCTATAATCTAGCCAGAGAGATTAAAAGAATGTTATTCCATCCCCATCACAGAGATACAGAAGGTCTTTGGATATGATTCCTTGCCAGAGCAACCATGTTGCTATAATAAAATTCCTCTACAGGTATTCTTCCCAGTTGCTCCTTTTTAGTACTTCTGGAACTCTATTGTATTAGTGGTGCCATCCACATGCATGGTAAGACCTTCTCTCTCAGCTTATTATGTCTGGAAACATCCTCATTGACACACAAATCTTTTTCAATGGTAATTCTAAATTCAGTCCAGTTGAAAATGGATATTAACTATCACAATTATTTATTCTTAAACATCTCCTGGCATGTGATGAAGTGACAGCCTAGGTAGTGCTTTGATGAATCTAAGATAGGTGCAAGATCTCACTGCTCTTCAACATGGCCCAGACATGTGTTGCAGCAATAGTAAACAGATCTCAGACAGGTGAACTAACTTACACACTTTGATTTACAGTAAGTACCATTATGAGTTTTTATAACATGTCACCATCTTGGCCTTGGTCAAGGGCATTAATTTTAGGTGACAGTCATGCATGATGAACAGTTGTATATCTTATGTGTCTCTCATCTCATACTTGACAGGGCTTGAAGTGTTGACCTGAGATAAAACACAAGTGGCTTGTTTACTAACCATTCAAGATCAATCACTGCAGCATAGAGAACCAAAGGAATGTTGAAAATTCCTAGAAAATATGGGCTCCCATTTCTTATTTTTTCACATTAGTTTTATATAACAACAAAGACAACTGCTGTTCTTAAATATGTAAGAAAATTTTTATATATTTTTTCTCATTTTTTCACAGGAATGATTTCTGACAAAATATAGTCAACTAGAGCCTCTATAGCTCTTCAACAATATTGTTAATTAACAATGAACTGATGGAAATCAACTTAAACATTATGAAGAACTTCAAGATGAAATTTCTCTGAAATCACACTGTACTAAAGGAAAGAAGAGAATTTAAATCTATACTTCCCAACTACAGGAAGGATTTTTACTTGATCATACTGTTTTCTGTCTTGTAGAGTCAACCACTTAAGTGAAATTGCAGTATGCTGGTATGCCAGGGTACTCATGTTACACAACTGTCAGGAAGGAAAGATAGACAGATCCCAGGAGAATGCTGCCTGCCAAGCTAGCCCACCTGGAAAACTCTAGGCCAGTGAGAACTTCTGCCTCATTAAAAACTAATAGACAGTTTCTGAAGAACATAAGTTATGGTTGAATTTTAGTCTCAATGTACACATTCTTGTATATATTTGCACACATACAGACACATACACACACACACACATGAACACAAACATGCTACTCACACAGAAAGAAAATACCTTCATGCAAAAAAGATCAGACATCTAAGAACACTTTTTTTTCATCTTCATGTTCAAAAATGAGCTTGAAATAAGATCTAATGCTGCATGCAAGTGTGAAAGAAGATTGAGAGTATTTCAGTCAGTAGATGATCTGTGTCTTACCACAGATATTATTTCCTTTCCCACATAAACTCTCTCTATTTAAAATCCCTTTCACTCATTTGTGTTGTGCAAAGATGAGCTCTTAATTCCTGTTCTGGGACTAGCTAGTCCCCTTGTGCCCATCTACTGACACACTTCCTTGACCAATGGTTGGGAAGTATGGGGAGGTATAGCAGATATGCACAAATATAGAAGAGCACGGCTATAAAAAAGGCTAGAGACCAATTATTCTCATTAGTCAACAAGGACAAAGTAGGCACTAATGAGGCTTCCGTTTCAACAGAGGGAGAATTTAGGTTAATTATTAGGAAAATTTTTCTAACTATTAGGACAGTTAGGATTCTAGAAACAAGGTCCAGAGGGAGCAAGCAAATCACCTTCATTTAAACAAACTCCAGGTAAGGTTGGTTGACAATTTATTCGGAAATGTTACAGAATGAAGTTAGCATCACTAAGAAATACAGAAGAAATTCTCTGGTCTGTGAGAGTTATCTGATAAAGCCAGTTGTCACTATCAGACTGCTAAACTTTAATCTAGGTATATGGAATAAAATAGAAAACAAAATCAAAATTCTGCCCCTTGAAGTTACTGGAAACAGGAACTTTGCACTTGGGCTGGCAGATGTACAACAACAAACTAGCAATAGGACAAATGATGGTCATGCATGTCTCTATTTAACTTCTGTCTCCTTTCTTCCTGATTTACTGTGCATCTTTTAAACAAAATCCATGTGATATTTTTAATCCATTCCCTTCAATTGAACATCATAGCTAATGCATTACCAAATGCCAATTTCTTTTTTTATTAGATATTTTCTTTATTTACATGTCATATAATATCTCCTTTCCTGTTTTCCCCTCTGAAAAAAAGAAAAGGAAAAGGAAAAAAAGAACTAGGAAAAAATAAAAAAAATAAAAATCCCTGTTCCCTTCCCCTCCCCCTGCTCAACAACCCACCCTATTCCACTTCCTGGCCCTGGCATTCCCCTACACTAGGGCATAGAACCTTCACAGGACCAAGGGCCTTTCTCCCATTGATGACCTATTAGGCCATCCTCTGCTATACATATGTGGCTGGAGCCATTAGTCCCTCCATGTGTACTCTTTGGTTGGTGGTTTAGTCCCAGGAAGCTCTGAGAGTACTAGTTCATATTGCTCTTTCTAATAGGCTGCAAACCCTTCAGCTCCTTGGGTTGTTTCTCTAGTTCCTTCACTAGGGACCCTGTGCTTAGTCCAATGAGTGGCTGTGAGCCTCTACTTCTGTATTAGTGAGCTACTGTCAGAGCCTCCCAGGAGACAGCTATATCAGGCTCCTGTCATCCAGCACTTGCTGGCATCCACAATAGTGTCTGGATTTGAAGATTAAATTTGGGAAGGATTCCGAGATGGAGCAGTCTCTGAATTGTCCTTCCTTCTGTCTCTGCTCCATAGTTTGTCTCTGCAACTCCTTCCATAGGTATTTTATTCCCCCTTTTAAGAAGGAACGAAGTATCCACATTTGAGTCTTCTTTCTTCTTGACTTTCTTGTGGTTTGTGGATTGTACTTTGTGTATTCCAATCTTCTGGACTAATATTAACTTATCAGAGAATGCATACCATGTGTGTGCTTTTGTGATTGGGTTACTTCCCTTAGGATGATATTCTCCAGATCCATCCACTTCCCAAAGAATTTTATAAATTCATTGTTCTTAATAGCTGAATAGTACTCCATTGTGTAGATGTACCACATTTTCTGTATCCATTACTCTGTTGAGGGACATCTATTTTTTTTTTCCAGTTTCTGGCTATTATGATTAAGGCTGCTATGAATATAGTGGAGGTATGAACATAGTGGAGCATGTGTCCTTATTACATGTTAGAGCATCTTCTGTTTATATGCCCAGGAATTGTATAGCTGGGTTCTCTGGTAGTACTATGTCCAATTTCCGGAGGAACTGCCGAACTGATTTCCAGATTGGTTGTACCAACTTGCAATCCCAGCAGCCTTGAAGGAGCCAAATGCTAAATTCTATAAGGTCTTCTTCCAGACTATCATGATGTTATTTAAAAGTCCCCAGTCATGATCCTAAATCTCAAGATCTGACACCTCTGCCTAACTTCCTGACTTGACCTTTTCTCTATACCACCCTTCCCTGTAATCATGATGTATTTAGCAAAATGCAGAACTAACTGATGAGAACCTTGTGCTTTGTGCTATTTCAACCACAGAGACAGATAAAACTTTCCTATCACCTGGAAGTCTTTACTTACTCACCTGGAGATATAGGCCATGACACTAACAAATGTTGAAGGCTGCTGCTATGCATATTTCTTGTCTTCTTCTTTCTTTCTCCCATTACATGACTCTAAAGATTTTGACAGTGTCCAAAAGGTAGGACCTAGGCACTAATTCCTTTGCTCTACCTATAGGATTACATGGGGCAACTTGCATTCCTAACTGCACAACCTCTTGACTCCTGTTATGTCAATGACAGGTAGTACACTGTATAATTAAGGCATTATAAGCTGGTCTTCTGACTGTGGATTTTGGAAGAGATTGCAATGATGAAATTAACAGAATAAGTAATTAAATATACCAATATAACAACTCTGTAAACATACATAAAGCAACATTATATGGATTCACTAGGTTATAATGTTCACCTTGAAGGGAGATAATTAACAGTCTTCATAAATTTTGTTTAAATTCTTAAAATATCTAGATGCAGGGTTAAGTAGGAAGAAAGGAAACAGAGGTCGAATGAAGGCACAGATTAAAACCATCCAACCTATTGCAAGTTAGTTTAGAACAATCTGTTAGCCCAAGTAAAAAGTCTGTGTTTTCAATAACCTCAGGAAACAGAACTTCAATTTTGGCTTTTATTTTATCCCTTGTATCTAGGCTAAGTATATTTATAAATAAATGTATATATGTATAAACATACACATTCATACTGCAATACCAAATGATGCAAATTCATGCAAATGATGCATGAATTTGAAGAGAGTAGGAAAGGATGTATGGGAAGTTTTACACTGGAGAAAGGGGAGGTAGAAATTATTGTAATTAAAATATAATCTCAAAACAATAAAAAGATAATATTTATAAAATACATATAAATATGCTTGAGAAAAGCAAACCTGGAGAGAATGGTAGATGAAAACAAGGAGAGGAATGAATATGGAAAGTGTACAATCACAGGAATTCTAGAACTATAATGTTCTAGTCAGAAGAAATAGTAAATAAGTAGCACTGATATAGATGCCTGATCAACATCTGGTTATGTATTTCTGTCATTGCATGCATATTTGTATTTGTACAGATAGGTTCTTAAATATAACTAGGTTTATGGAGCATGGTGCAATAGGTAACATAATTACTGAGAGGCAGTGAATCAGGCAGTTTTCTGTGAGATTGTGTATCCTGGTACTATCAGAAGCTACCCCGTCCCAGAAACATGACCATCCAAACATGACCTGAACATGGAGGATATGAAACAACATGTCAAATTGAATGGGGAAATCTTCTAAAGCTTCGTCCCTATGAAAGGTACTTCAGGAAACTGAGTAAAAATGGACGGCTGAGGTGACACATCTATTGTTGTCTGGTGCCAAATGGTCAGCCATGAAAACACTCATACAAATATGAGATGGACTCAACAGGTTGATTAAAGATGGACATCAATTAATTTATATAAAAACCACTAAGTGGGCAAGTCACACACACACACATACACACACACACACACACACACACACACACACACACACACACATACACACAAACACACACACATACACAAAATGAGCTCAAAAGAGCAAAGTGATATATCCTGGGCAGGTTGACAGGCTGGGCAAATCCTGATAAGACTGTAGCTTCTGTGAAAAACAAAGAAACAATTGATTATGTGAGATGTTCAACAGGATCATTGGATGTTGGGGATGCAATAGACTGAAAAGTCCCCAAAGTAGAGACAAATTAGTAACATGCAGGCTTTCACATATGTCAGAGGAAAGTAGCAGTTACTGGGATAGTTACATAAACAAGAATTCAAAGAAAGTGAATGGTGGACATAACTTAAAAGGCAAGCAGTAGAATTTAATGCAGAAACGAGGATTTTTTTTGCTGAAATATTTGAAGAGGGAAGTCAAAAGTGGCATAATAAGTTCCATCCTCTTTCCTTCAGACTTCATAATTTTATTTTGGCCTTACAACAGAATAAAATTCCATTTCCTAGATCTTTAGATATGTGAAAGTTCATAAAATTAGAAAGGAGACCACAAGAGTGAGAAAAAAGTTGAAGATAAAATAAGATAATACAAAAACTAAAATAAAATAGAATATATCACAATGTATACTGACCTAAGAAATAAAATTATAGTACCACTGGGGCCTTCTATTATGGACATGGTCCTAATTCAATCTCCAGTATTTTAAAACATAAATGCCATTATCATAGTGTACTCTAAACAAATTTTACACAAAATCAATGTAAAATGTTATACTTAAAGTCAATAGAACAATTCAATGGAAACTTAAATATTAACAAGAAAAGAAGTATACTCCATGGTAATGAATGGAAAGATTCATCCATCTCATTGTAAAAGCACAGCTAGGCAAGATATTAGAGAAAGTATATACATCTAATGTATATATTCAATAATCTAAACGTGATGAATATTTAGGACAGTAAACAAAGCAACAAGGGAAAGTACATTCTTCACAGTCATTGAAACTATTCTTCATAAGGAATCACATGTTGTGCAGGAAGCCAGGAAATACAAAAAGCCTGCTATTTCATAACATAGTTTTTGAACACAGTAGAATTAATGAAGAAATTCGAATATACACATAGAAAGCCCTTTCTTGGACTATGAAAATACTTTATATACTTTGACCTCGACTCCCAATATCTCTCTCTCAAAAGTTCTTCTCAATATCTTTATCTCAAAAGTTCCTTTCTCCAGCTAAGAATATTTTTTCAATAACTATGCAATAGCTCAAACTCCCTCTGTAGGAATTTCTCCAAATCACAATAAAATGGATCCATAATAAAAGACAAAGGTCTTTACTATACCCACTGGAATTCTCATTTACTGTTTTTTTTTAAAGACAAGTCTGAAATTTGGGACTTTCTCTGAGTACTATGACACTATATTAGGAAGTCTCTTCCCTCATCTGTTCTTAACTTGACATATTACTATGTACCTAAGCTTCAACTATTTGGTCTCTACTTTGTCTGAATACTTTGCTTAAAACACATTAATACCATGCAGTTTTTATCACTATTGCTCTGTAATACTGTTTGAGGTGAGGGATAGTGATTCCACCAGAAGTTCTTTTATTGTTGAGAATAGTTTTCACTATCCTGTGTTTTTGTTATTCCAAATGAATTTGCAAATTGCTCTAATTCTATGAAGAGTTGAGTTGGAATTTTGTTGGGGATTTCATTGAATCTATAGATTCCTTTCAGCAAGATGGCCATTTTTACTACATTAATCCTGCCAATCCATGAGCATGGGAGATCTTTCCATCTTCTGAGATTCTCTGATTACTTTCTTCAGAGATTTGAAGTTTTTATTATGTAGATGTTTCATTTGCTTGGTTAGAGCCACACCAAGGTATGTAATATTATTTGGGGCTATTGTGAAGGGTATCATTTCCCTAATTTCTTTCTCAGTCTGTTTATACTTTGAGTAGAGAAAGGTTACTGATTTGTTTGAGTTAATTTCATATCCAACCACTTTGATGAAGTTGTTTATGAGCTTTAGGTGTTCTCTGGTGGAATTTTTGGGATCTCTTAAGTATAAGATCCTATCATCTGCAAATAGTGATATTTAAGCTGTATTACAGTGCAAAAGTGATAAAAACCACACGGTATTGCTGTAGAGACAGTCAGGATGATCAATGGAATAGAATTGAAGACTCAGAAATAAACCCACACACATATGATCACTTGATCTTTGACAAAGAACCTAAAATTATCCAGTGGAAAAAAGACAGCCTTTTTAACAAATGGTGCTGGTTCAACTGGTGGTCAGGATGTAGAAGAATGAAAATCATCTCATTCTTATCTCCTTGTACAAAGCTCAAGTACAAGTGGATAAAGGACCTCCACATCAAACCAGATACACTAAAACTTATAGAGGAGAAAATGGGGAAGATCCTCAAACATATGGGCACAGGGAAATACTTCCTGAACAGAATACCAATGGCTTATGCAGTAAGGTCAAGAATAGACAAATGGGACCTCATAAATTTGCAAAGCTCCTGTAAGACAAAGGACACTGTCAATAGGCAAAAAAGGCAACGAACAGATTGGGAAAAGATCTTTACCAATCCTATATCCAATAAAGGGCTAATATCCAATATATACAAAGAACTTAAGAAGTTAGACTCCAGAGAACCAAATAATCCTATGTTAAAAATGGGGTACATTGGTATTCCAAGCTCAAGAAGAAGGAATACCACAGTGTGGATACTTTGGTACTTTTTAGAAATGGGGATCAAAATACCCATGGTAAGAAATATGGAGACAAAGTTTGGGGCAGAAAATCAAGGAAACACCATCCAGTGACTGTCCCACCTAGGGATCCATCCCATATACAGTTACCAAACCCAGACACCATTGTGAATGCCAAAAAGTATTTGCTGACAGGAGCCTGATGTAGCTGTCTCCTGAGAGGCTCTGCCAGTGCCTGACTAATACAGAGTGGATGCTCACAGCCATCCATTGGACTGAGCACAAAGTCTCCAATGGAGGAGCTAGAGAAATAACCGAAGGAGCTGAAGGGGTTTGCAGCCTCATTGGAGGAGCCACAATATGAACCAACTTGTACCCCCAGAGCTCCCAGGGTCTAAACCACCAACCAAAGAATACATATGGAGGGACCCATGGCTTCAGATGCATATGTAGCACAGTATGGCTTTCTGGGACATCAATGAGAGGAGAGACCCTTGGTCTTATGAAGGCTTGATGCCCCAGTGTAGGGGAATGCCAGAACAGAGAAGCAAGTATGGGTAGGTTAGTGAGCAGGGAGAGGGGGATGGGATAAGAGGAGATTTTGGAGGGGATAAAATTTTCAATGTAAATAAAGAAAACATCTAATAAAAAATGGGGTACAGAGCTAAACAAAGAATTTTCAACTGAGGAATATCAAATGGCTGAGAAGCACCTAAAGAAATGTTCAACATCCTTAGTTATCAGGGAAGTGAGAATCAAAACAACCCTGAGATTCTACCTCATACCAGTCAGAATGACTAAAATCAGAAATTCAGTTGGCAGCAGATGCTGGTGAGGATGTAGAGAAAGATTAATACTCCTCCATTGCTGGAGGGAATGCAACCTGGAAATCAGTTTTGCAGTTCCTCAGAAAATTTGACATAGTATTACCTGAAGACCCAGCTATACCACTCTGGGGCACATACCCAGAAGATGCTCCAAGATGTAATAAGGACACATACTCTACTATGTTCATAGCAATCTTATTTATAATACTGAGGAGCTAGAAAGAATGCAGATGTCCTTCAACAGAGGAGTGGATACAGAAAATGTGGTACATTTATACAATGGAGTACTACTCAGCTATTAAAAACAAATTCATAAAATTCTTAGGCAAATGGATAGAACTACAAAATATCCTCCTGAATGAGGTAACTCAATCGCAAAATAAAACACATGGTATGCACTTCTGATAAGTGGATACTAGTCCAAAATCTCCAAATAACCAGGATACAATTCACAGACCACATGAAGCTCAATATAAAGGAAAACCAAAGTGTGGGTACTTTGATCCTTCTTAGATGGAGAACAAAATACACACAGGAGCAAATATGGAGATAAAGTATAGAGCAGAAACTAAAGGAAAGGCCACCCAGAGACTGTCCCATAGGATTCATCCCATATACATTTACCAAACGCAGTCACTGTTGTGGATGCCAAGAAATACATGTTGAAAGGAGCCTGATATGGCTGTCTCCTGAGAGGCCTGGCCAGAGCTTTACAAATAGAGAATCTAATGCTAGCAGCCAACCATTGGTCTGAAGTCAGGGTTCCTAACAGAGTAGGGACTGAAGGAGTTGAAGGGGTTTGCAACCTCATAGGAAGAACAACAATATCAACCAAACAGATCCCCCAGAACTCCCAGGGACTAAGCCATCAACAAATGAATATACATGGCTCTAGCTACATATGTAGCAAAGGATGGACTTGTCATGAACCAATGGAAGGAGAGGTCCTCCATCCTATGAAGGCTCATTAGATGCCCCAGAGTGGGGAAATTGAGGGCAAGGAAGTGGGAGTGGGTAGAGGAACATCCTCATAGAAACAGTGGGAGGGAGGATGTGATAGGGTGTTTTCCTGAGGGAGGGAAACCGGCAAAGGGGATACCATTTGAAATGTATAAAAAATATCCAATAAAAAGTAATAAGAATATTTTAAGAGAAAACAAAACAAAAAAGAGCACATTAATAATTTTGTGCTGTTTCATGTGGCTACATCTCAGTAGAAATGCACTTGGTAAGTGTGTACCAGATCCTGGCACTCCCACTAGAACTGTGATCTAAAAAATTAAAATAAAGGTAAAATAAATTAATAGATTGGTATGTTTTTCCCATTTCACTATTGTCTTTTGTCACAGACTATTGATCATGTGCTATAAATATTTATGACCTAACTAACAAATTTCTAAATAGCTTATAAGGACAAAGAAGAGATAAAGACAAAAAAAACACAAATCAAAGGAAAAATTATTAATGGTAATGACTGCAGTTTGTGGAATCTGTAGTTGTATTCGACATAGAACTTAGAAAATTTAACTATTTTAATCCTAAGTGAATACATAAAAATGTTTGATTTCAAAGTAAGCATGTGAAATGATTAGAAGACAAAAATAAATATCCAAGAAAACAGAAAACAGATGGAATACAAAAATGAACAAGCCAAACCCTAGTTACTGGGAAGGATCAATACAAAAATAAATGTTTAGACAGACAATTTTCAAAGAAAATAATTGCTAAAACTGGAGCCTACTGTTATGAAACCCATAGAGAGCAAAATGTTAATAAAAAACAGGAATGGTATTTGACAATAAAATTGACAAAATTTGGTGAAATTGTAAATTGTATTAGAAAATGACTGAATAAGAAAATTCAATTTCTTGGCATTTATCAATAAAATGTAAAGTTTTAACTAAATATGACATAGTAATACATCCAAATCTCACCCTTTTTCACTGGAGAACTATAAAAAATATTCATTTAAGGTCAACCTGTTTTAGAATATAGTGTGATGAACTTTCTACCTATTTTAGGATGGCAAACAAAAATATTCCAATATATATGAGAGATATTGAAATTTAAAAAAAAAAAAAGAACAGACAAGTCACCAAAAGCTGACGTCTTTAGCACATAGAAATGAAAAAGCCTTGCTAATATAGTTTGAACCCTATTTCCTAAAGGGACAAAAGAACTTATCAAGTTCATTTTCTCTTCCTATTTTGCCCTAAATTACCACAAGATGGCAATTCTGTTTAAAAAGGTAAGCAAGTTTCAAATCAGAAATGCACAAAAGAAGAAAAGGAGGAGAGACAAGATCTTCATGTTTTCTTTCACATGAATTCAGATACACAAACATATGTCAGTATATATATATATATATATATATATATATATATGTATGTTTGCAGACCAATAATAGATAAAGATGATAGATGACCCGTAGATAATAAATGATAGATGGATTATAAATAAATAGACAGACAGACAGACAGACAAATAGAGAGGACATGGAACCAGAAGGAGATTTATATTAGGAGTCAGGGAATGTGACCAATAGGTAACATCGAGGAATGAGGAGAGGAATTGGGAGAATACATATAAAATACAATTATGTTATCCCATGACTTTATACAAACACTAAATTTCAAATAAAAAGTGAACAAGTATATTAAATTACATGTTATGCTGAAAAAGAAAAACAAACATAAAGTTGTATAAGTGAATTAATCATAATATAAGTAAAAAATAGTATTCAACATAGAAATAAATATCATATATAAAATGACTGGCTACCAAAGAGGAGAAGATAAAATTATGAAAAAGGTACATAAAAAAACACTGAAAATGGCTGATGTTACAGATGGTTGTGAGCAATCATGTGAGTGCTGGGAATTGAACATGGATCCTTTGCAAACAGCCAGTGCTCTCAGACCTTCAGCTGCCTCTCTAGACCATGAAATTATTATATTTTCACATATTTTTTACTAAAAAATTAAAAGAATAAACACAATCAAAAAAAATTAGAGAGAGTTATATGCAAAATTACTGACATAGGGAGAGATCTACAAGGGTCATTACATAATTCACTTAACACAGGTCTGAGATATTTGTAATCTAAAATAATCTATCTTCTTGAATGCCATCACTGTTTTGGGTGGGTTTTGGTGATTTTGTGTGTGTAAACAATAAAACAAATTTAAGAAATCTATCTCATTGAGGTGATTGAGTTAGAACCATTTGTAGGCATGCTAAGTTTTGAGTTATGGCTTTTATGTGATTTTTTTTGCAGATCCAGAATTCATAGATTTCAAAGAAAATGGATACATTTAAACATAATCTGAGAGTCAACAGTGTAAACATTTTAAAACAGGAAACTGGTTCATATGACATGAGCTGTAAATACAAGTAAGGAATAATAGAAGCTCAAAAGTAATTTAAAAATCAAAAGATCAGTTTAAAATATATAGGTTTAAGGCTGTTAATACAGCTTAGAGAGAATAGTCACCTGCTACCAACTCTGATGTCATGAATTCAGTCCATGGGCCCCACATTGTGGAAGAAACCCATTCTCTCAAGTTGACCTCTATCTTTTACCAGCACAAGTGGGCAAGCACACACACCTCATAATACATATTCATTAGTAAATTAATAAAGTAACAAACAAACAAATATATGTCTCTTATTGATATTCAAAATCTAGTACTCAAAGTTTGAAAGGAAATCACCTGGATAAGGATTTTATAAGGAATATTAACTCATTTTATAGTACTCAGAATGATTACCCCTATCTTGGTTCTGATTAAAATCTGTAGAAAATATACCATTAATTTTTTATTTAATGAGTAAAGACAATCACAAAGGGTTTGTCTCTGTATTTTTCAGATGTTCAATTGAAGCAATATAATATACATTTACATAAGGAAATATATTTTCTGACACCAACAGTGTTCTTATAAGAAAAACTTATACATATAAAATATGACTTTACCATGTGAGTTGAGAAATTCCAGAAGGTGTTTGATAAATACCAAAGAAATCCCAAAGAAAGACAGAATCTCAAAAGTTCAAAGAAGTTAACATTCACTGTGCATGGGAGTAGCAAGCACACACTGAGCAGAGCGAGTTGATCTAAGTTGACTGATCTTTTATATGAAAAATACTAAGTGGACGTAAGGGAGGAAGAGGAGGCAAAGAAACAAATCCTCCCTCATCTTCATAAGGTATTCTAGAGAGAAGTGGGTCAGCAATGAAAGATGCAAATAAAACAGGAAAGAAAATGTGACTGAAAAAATAGAAATGCGATCCCGAAGGTTGATAATTTGAATAGCTGACTAATAATTTGATTTCTTCAAAGTGTTCCAAGCATTGTTAAATCTGAAATGCATCAGGCATGATTCATCCTCAAAAGGAAGGTGGACAAGCACCATGCAAAAGTGGCCCACCTAAGGCTAGCATGGTTGTGGGAATACTATTAATCCCAGGATGTTATATTTTATGTTTTCCCATTTTTATTTCATTCATGTTATTTACTCACTTTTATTTAATTTGCGTACATTACAAGAGATAATTCCATTACAGAACTCCCTGAATCAATCTCCATTACATTACCTTCTTTTACTAAAATAACTTAAACATCTACTGGATTTTTTTCTTTGTGTTTTTCACATTTTAAATGGAAATATGGCTATGTGATGGGCATATCTGGCGTTCCTGTGCTGAATGTCGATAGGAGAAGGCTTGGTAATACAACGCAAGCTGATACATCTTGTGTTGTAAGCAAGTTTTCTGATCTAAGGCAATTGATTCCTTAAAGGAAATACTCAGCTTAGTTGACAGGATTAGACAGTAGTATAATACAAGCTGACTCAGTTTGTCAAAGTGAAGGAGTGTTCTCAGGACCAGAAGTAAAATGTACTATTGTAAACAAAAAGACATATACATAGACAGGCAGAAAGAAAAAAGAAAGAAAGAAAGAAAGAAAGAAAGAAAGAAAGAAGGGAGGGAGGGAAGGAGAGAGGGAGGGAGGAAGGAACGAAAAAAGGAAGGAAAGAAGGAAGGAAAGAAGGAAGGAAAAGGAAAATCAAGGAGTGAGGGGTGGAGGGAGGAAGGAAGAATGAATAAATGAAAAAAGAATTAAAGTAAAAATAGAAGAAAGGAGAGACAGAAGAAAGCAAGTAAGAGGAAGACTGGAAGGAAGAAAGGAAGAAAGGAGGGAAGGAAGGAAGAAAAGAGAAATAAAAGGAAAGAGAAAGAAAAGGAAGGAGAGTAGAAAGGAAGGAAAGGTAGGAAGGAATAGTGACTGTAAACAAAGTGTCAAGACAGTACTCTTGTAAATGACAGAAGATGAAAATCCAAGGTTGAACTGACCCTTCATGTCTTGCATCTTCCTGAAACTAGACGCACATCTCTTGCCCACACAAAGATCCTGAAGGAAGACCTCTGGAATTGTAAGAGAGAACAGAAAATAGGGACAAGCAGTGACTTTCAGGGGACTCCAACAGTACAGGACATGGTAACAGAAGTTGACAATGTGGTTTCATGAATTGAGCAGCTTTGTTCAGTGATAGAGACAATCAGTAGAGTAAATCTGGATACAAGATGGCAAAGAACCTTTTTTTTTTTTTTTTTTTTTTTGCCAACTATGGATCTGACAGGGCATTAATAGCTGGAATCTGCAAAGAACTCAATATATGAAAGACAGAACAAATACTTTAGTCAGGAAATTGACACATGAACAGTTCTCACAAGAAGAAATACAAATGAGAAATGAATGGATTTTAAAAAGTAAAATTCAACAATCTTAGTCACCAGAAAAAAGAAAACCAAAAGTGAAATATAATTACATTTCACTCAACCCAGGATGCTATCTTTCCAAAAAAAAAAAAAGTTTTATTTTTGAGATTATAATTACATTTCTCCCCTCTCTTTTCTCCTCTAACACTCTCTTGCATAGCTTTCCATTCTCTTCAAATTCATGGCCCGTTTTAATTAATTATTATGACACACATCACATTTTATTTTTTAATTTAAACTTTTCACCTATTTTCTTTGCATCCTGCTCACTGCCTCCTCCCCATCAACCCCTCACACGATCCTTTCCCACCCCCTCTTCTGCTCTTATGAGAGGGTAAGGTCCCTCCTGGGTATCCCTCCAAACCTGGCACTTCAAGACTCTGTGAAAGTAGACAGATCTGCTCCCACTGAGGCCAGACAAGGCAGCTCAGATAGGAGAGTATATTCTAAATACAGGCAATAGTGTTTAGGACAGCCCCTGCTCCAGTTGTTCCAGACACTTATGAAGGCCAAGCTGCAAATCTGCTCCATGTGTGTGGGGAGGCCTAGGCTTTGGTTGGTGGTTCAGACTCTGAGAACTCCAAGTGTCCAGGTTAGATAACTCTGCTGGTTTTCCTGTAGAGTTCATATCCCTTTTATGGCCTGCAATCCTTCCTCCTATTCTTTCATAAGAGTCCCCATGCTTCACCCACTGTTTGGCTGTCTGTGTCTATACCTGTCTTAGTCAGCTGCTGGGTGGAGGCCCTCAGAGGATAAATTGCTCCTGTCTGAAAGCATATATAACTAATAGTGTTAATGATTGGTTCTGACCCATGGGATGGGACTCAAGCTAGGCCAGTTATTAGTTGTCCCCTCCTACCCCCTCAGTCTCTGCTCAATCCCCTATGCTGGCATTTCTTTTAGGCAGGATAAATTTTTGAGTTGACACTTTTGTGGGAGAGTTGATGTCTCTATTGCTCCACTGGGGTTTCTGACTGGCTATGGGAAGTGGCATCTTTAGGTTCCATATAGCCAATGTAGGGAGTCATCCCCATTCATACTTGGGTGCCTCCCTTATCCCAAGTCTCTGTGTTGTCCTGGAGATGTCCTCCACATCCTCACCCCAAGAAATTACATATTTCAATTAATTTTTATGGCCATCTAGCCATCTCTCCTATCCTTCCTCACACCTGATCCTGAACACCCCCATTCCCCTTCCCTTATCCCCTCCTGCCCAGTATCCTTCATCTATCTGTCACTTAAATCTATTTTGGCTCCCTTTCTAAGTGAGATCCAAATTTCCTTGCTTGGGCCTTACTTTTTGTTTAGCATCTTTGGTTTGTGGAGTGTAACATGATACCTCCATTTTATGGCTAATATCCACTTATAAGTGAGTACATACCATTCATGTCATCTGGGAACTGGGTTGACTCACTCAGAATGATATTCTCAAGTTCCATCCACTTGCGTGCAAAATTCATGTTGTCTTTGGTTTTAATAGTTGAATAGTATTCCATTGTGTAAATGTACCACATTTTCTTTATACATTCTTCAGTTGAGGGACATCTAGGTTATTTCTAGTTTTGGGCTATTACAAATAAAGCTCCTATGAACATAGTTGAACATCTATGAACAGGTGAACATCTTTGTGGGATGTTGCAGAATCTTTTGGGTATATACTCAGGAGTAGTATAGCTGGATCTTGAGATAAAACTAGTCCAAGTTTTCTGAGAAAATATCAAATTGACTTCCGAAGTGGTAGTACATGTTTTTGCCCTCCCACCAGCAATGAAGAAGTGTTACCCTTGCTCCACACCCTCACTAGCATGTGATATCTCTTATTTTTTTTGTTTTTTTTTTTTTTTT
>NW_022196895.1:22596995-22598248 GCF_008632895.1 Mastomys coucha | reverse complement strand
ATCTTAGCCATTCTAAGGAGTATAAGAAGAAACCTCAGAGATGTTTGATTTCCATTTGCCTGATGACTAAGGACTTTAAAAATGTCTTTTTTTTTTTTAAGGATGACTTTAAAAAAATTGTTTTAAAAGTTTACATTCCACATGTTTTCCCCCCCTTCCCAGTCACCTCCTCTAAGAGTTCTTTAACCCATCACCCCTTTCCTTTGCCTCCAGCACTGACCCTACCCAACCCATTCACACACACACCTACTCACCTCCACCTAATTCCCCACTGTACCTCCCTTCCCTGGAGCATCAATCCTTTACAGGATTAAGCACATCCTCTCCCACTGAAGCCAGCAAGGCAGTCCTCTGCTCCATATGAGCTGGGAGCCATAGACCAGGCCATATATGCTCTTTGGTTATTGGCTTAAGCTCTGGGAGATCCTGGTGTTGGAAGTTAGTTGATACTGCTGGTCTTCCTATTGGGTTGCCATCCCATTCAGCTCCATCAATCCTTCCCCTAAACCTTCCATAGGATCCCTGACCTCAGTCTAATGGATGGGTATAAATACCTGCATTTTCCACAGTTAGCTGCTGATAGAGTTCTTTCCGAGGACAGCCATGGTAGGCTCCTGTTTACAAGCACAGCATTAGTAATAGTGTCAGGGTCTGATGCCTGTGCCTGTGCATGGATCTCACATTGGGCCAGTCACTGGATAACCTTTCCTTCAATCTCTGCCTCATATTTGTCCCTGTATTTCTTTTAGACAGGAACAATTCTTGGTCAAAATTTTTGAATGTAGGTTGGTGACCCCATCCCTCCACTCAGGGCCCTGTTTATCTACTGGAGGTGGTCTTTTCATGTTCCTGAGAGCCTCTCACATCTCAGGTCTTTGGGACTTTTTAGAGGCTCCCTTTGCCCACAAGCCCCTGCAGCTGCATATTTTCATTCATTCTCCTGGCCCTCCTTTTAAGTGTTTTTCAGCCATTTGAGGTTCCTCAGTTGAGAATTCTGTTTAGGTCTGTACCCTACTTTTAATTTGGTTATTTGGGTTGTTGGTGTCTAACTGTTTGAATTCTTTGTACATTTTGGATATCAGCTCTCTGTGAGATATAAGGCTGGTGAAGATCCTTCCCCAATCTATAATCTACAGATCTGTCCTGTTGACAGTGCCCTTTCCCTTACAGGGAGAATAGTTGCATATGGTGATAGCTCAGCTGAGAGGAGTAGCAATGCTGGCGGCAGTTTCTGTGGCCACAACACAGTGCTT
>NW_022196895.1:22579940-22596029 GCF_008632895.1 Mastomys coucha | reverse complement strand
CTCCCCAGGTTTTGCCTGGCTTAGCTCCCAAGATCTGGTCACAGGCAACCTCCTGCTGCAGAAGGTCAAATAGGACAGTGACATGCTAACAGCTTTGCAGTTTCTTGAGGTCCGATTTATCAATTGTTGGTCTTAGATCCAATTCTGTTTATGTTCTGTTCAGGAAATCGTTTTCTGTACCAATCAGTTAAAGGGTATTCCATAATTCCTCTTATATGAGATTTGCTGTATCTAGTTTATTATGTTGAGGTTCTTGATCCAATTGGACTTGAGTTTGATGAAGGATCAAGTGATCCAAACATCAAGTGTTGATCTATTTTCATTTTTCTACATATAGAAATCCAGTTAGTCCAGCATCATTTGTTGAAGATGCTTTCACTTTTCCATTGTACTATTTTTGGTGGTTTTATCAAAAATCAAGTTTCCATAGGTGTGTGGGTTTATTTCTAGGTCTTTCAATTCTATTCCATTGATCAACATATATTTTCTGTACCAATACCATGCAGTTTTTATCACTATTTCTCTCTTGTACAGCTTGAGGTCAGGGACGGTGATTCCTCTTGAAGTTCTTTTATTGCTCAGAATTCTTTGGATACCCTGGATTATTGGTTTTTCCATATGTAGTTGAGAATTTCTCGTTCAAGGTCTATAAAAATTATGTTGGAATTTTTATAGGGATTGCATTGAATCTGTGGATTGCTTTTGATAAGATGGCCATTTTCACTGTGTTAATTCTACCTATCCATGAGCATGGGTGATCTCTCCATCTTCTGATATCTTCTTCAGCTTCTTTCTTCAGGAACTTAAAGTTCTTATCATACACCTCTTTCACTTGTTGGTTAGAGTTGTACCAAGATATTTTATATTATTCGTGGCTATTGTGAAAGCTGCTGTTTCCCTTCTTTCTTGGCCCATTTATCATATCTGTAAAAGATGGCTACTGATTTCTTTAGTTGCTTTATACCCACCCACTTTGCTGAAGCTGTTTATCAGCTCTAGAAGCTCTCTGGTAGAATTTTAGAGTTACTTATGTATACTATCATAACATCCAAAACTACAAATTTTGGGGTTACTATCATAGAATCCAAAACTTCTTTTCCAACTTGTATCCTCTTGATCTCCTTTAAGCTGTCTTATTGCTTAGGCTATAACTTCAAGTACTATTTTAAATAAATAGGGAGAATGGGTAGCCTTATCTTGTCCATGATTTTAGTAAAAATACTTTGTTTCTCTCCATTTAGTTTGATGTTGGCTATGGACTTCCTTTATATTGTTTTGATAATGTTTATGGTATGTTCCCTGTATCACTGATTTCTATAATACCTTTAACATGAATTGCTGTTGGATTCTTTCAAAGGCTTTTCCAGCCTCCAATGAGATAATCATGTGATTTTTTTTTCTTTCAGTTCCCTTATATTGTGTATTATGTTGATGGATTTTCATATATTGAATGATCCCTGCATTTCTGGGATGAACACTATGTTATATTGCTGTATGATGTGTTTCTGGATTCAGTTTACAAGTATATTATTGAATATTTTTACATCAGTGTTCATAAGAGAAATAAGTCTGAAGTTCTCTTTCTTTGTTGAATCTTTATGTGGTTTAGGTATCACAGTGACTGTGCCCTCATAGAATGAGTTTGGCAGTGTTCTTTGTGTTTCTATTTTGTGTAATAGTCTGAGGAGTATTGGTATCAGATTTTCTTTTAAAGTCTGGTAGAATTCTGCACTGAAACCATCTGGCCCTGGCCTTATTTTCTTGGTAAATTTTTAATGACTGCTTCTATTTCTTTAGAGCTTATGAGCCTGTTTAAAGAGTTTACCTGATCTTGCTTTAACTTAGGTTAGTGGTATCTGTCTAGAAAATCATCCATTTTGATATAATTTCCCAATTTTGTGGAGCATAAGCTTCTGAGTAGAACCTAATCTTTCTTTGAATTTCCTTAGAGTCAGTTGTTATATCTCTCTTTTCATTTCTGATTTCGTTTATTTGGACACTGTCTCCCTGTCTCTTGGTTAGTTTGGCTATGGGTTTGTCTATATGTTGACTTTCTCAAAGAACCAGCTCTCGGTTTTGTTGATTATTTGTATTGTTTTCTTTGTTGCAACTGATTCATTTCAGATCTAATTTTGATTATTTCCTGCCTCCTATTTCTCTTTGACCTTCCTGGTTCTTTTTTTTTTTCCAAGATCTTTCATATGCACTTTTAAATTGCTAGTAAGAGAACTTTCTGGGTTTTCTTTGTTTGTCTTTTGTTTTTGTTTTTGTTTGTTTCTTTGGTTGTCTTAGTTGTTTTTTTTTTTTTTTTTTTTTTTTTTTTTTTTTTTTTTTTGAGGCACTAAGTGCTATGAACTTTCTTCTTTGCACTGTTTTCATTGTGTCCCATAATTTTGGGTATATTGTGCCTTCATTTTCACTGAATTCTAGAAAGTCTTTAGAAAGTCTTTAATTTTTTTCTTTACTTCTTCCCTGTCCCAGAGATCACTGAATTGCTCAATTTCCATGAGTGTGTAGACTTTCCAGGGTTCCTGTTGTTGCTGAAGTCCAGCTTTAATCCATTGTGGTCTGATAAAATACAGGAAAATACAAGGCATTATTTCAATTTTCTTCTATCTGTTGACACTTGCTTTTGACCCAGTATATCATCAATTTTGGAGACGAATCCATGAGGTACTAAGAAGGTATGTTATTTTGTGTTTGAGTGAAATAATCTATAGATGTCTGTTAGGTCAAACACAACACACACACACACACACACACACACACACACACACGTCACATTTTCTTTATCAATTCTTTCCATAGACATCTGGGATGATATCTGGTTTTGGTCCTTAGAAATAGTATCAAAATATTCTCCAGATCCATCCATTTCCCTAAGAATTTCATAAATTTATTGTTTTTAATAGCTGAGTAGTACTCCATTGTGTAGATGTACCACAATTTCTGTATCCACTCCTCTGTTGAGGGACATCTGGGTTGTTTCCAGTTTCTGGCTATTATAAATAAGGCTGCTATGAACATGGTGCAGCATGTGTCCTTGTTGCATGTTGCAGTATTTTTTGGGTATATGCCCAGGAGTAGTATAGCCGGGTCCTCTGGTAGTACTATGTCCAATTTCCGGAGGAACCGCCAAACTGATTTCCAGAGTGGTTGTACCAGTTTGCAATCCCACCAGCAATGAAGTAATGTTCCTCTTTCTCCACAACCTCTCCAGCATCTGCTGTCACCTGAGGTTTTTATCCTACCCATTCTGACTGGTGTGAAGTGGAATCTCAGGGTTGTTTTGATTTGCATTTCCCTGATGACTAAGGATGTTGAACATTTCTTTAGGTGCTTCTCAGCCATTTGGTGTTCCTCAATTGAGAATTCTTTGTTTAGCTCTGTACCCCATTTTTAATAGGGTTATTTGGTTCTCTGGAGTCAGTGAGGTAACCCAATCACAAAAGAACAAACATGGTATGCACTCTCTGATAAGTGGTTATTAGCCCAGAAGTTTGGAATACAGGAAGAACAAACCACAAACCACAAGGAACTCAAGAAGAAGGAAGACCAAAAGGTGGACAGTGCACTCCTTCTTAAAAGGAGAAACCAAATACCCAAGAAAGTAGTTGCAGAGATTAACTATGGAGCAGAGACTGAAGGAAGGGCAAGCCAGCCTAAATATAGCTATCTCCTGAGAGGCTCTAACAGTACCTGAATAATACAGATATAGAGGCTCACAGCCATCCATTGAACTGAGTACAGGGTCCCCAGTGAAGGAGTTAGAGAAAGGACCAATGGAGCTGAGGGGTTTGCAGCACCTTAGGACAAACAACAATATGAACTAACTAGTACCCTCAGAGCTCCCAGGGTCTCAACCACCAACCAAGGACCGCACATGGAGGGGTCTGATTGTTCTGGCAGCATATGTATAGTAGAGGATTGCAATTTGATCATCAATAGGAGGAGAGGAGCTCGTCCCTGTGAAGGTTCTGTGCCCCAGTGTAGGGGAATGCCTGGGCCAACAAGTGGGAGAGGGTGGGGTGGCAGGCATGGGGAGAGCGGAGGCAACAGGGGTTTGTTTTTGTTTGTTTCTTTGTTTTTTGGAGGGGAAACTGGGAATGGAGAAATTTACATGTAAATAAAGAAAATATCTAATAATAATAATAATAAAAAAAGAAATAGTATCAAAATAAAAATGGATGTCCATTGATATAGCTGGATGGTACTACATTTTCTCTCATATTCAGAATCAATATTTATATGTGAATATATAGAGGTTTTAAATGACATATATGCAGATGTAGATAATGAAGGAACAAATGAAAACTGTAACATTTTGTCAAATTTGCTTCATCTACCATCCACACAAATATTGAAAATGTATATACATACATGTAGCATAAGAGCTGGATTTTTGGGAAGGAAAGAGACCTCCATGAAGCAGAGAGAAAGGACAGTGAGAGTACAAATTAGTAAAATATTCACAAAGTACAAAGGAAATATTTATTAAAATGCTAAAATTAAGCTCTATTTTTTATTTACCAAAATTTATTTTTAAAATATGGAACTTCATCTTTTTTCTACCTCAAATCTTTTCTTCCAAGTATACTAGCATGAATTACACTTCTCTGACCAGATTAAAATACATCACATTTGGAGAATCAGTCTACAAGCCCAGCACACACTAGGCAGATCTTTTACAATTGGACAAAATTCCCAAAATTTATTTCTAATTATTGAACTCCTCTTAATCATACACAGCCCAATAAGTGCTTTGTGATGTTTTTCTTTCTTACTGGCTAATTATTTCTTTGAGAGAAAAGGTACCCCAGACACACATAACACACACAAACATACACGCCTATGCATAGAACAACTGCTCAAAATATCTTCATTGAATTGATAGAATTAAACTGAAGTCAAGAAAGTTCTACACAGGAGGAGGTCTTAACAAATAAAGAAGCTGAACAGCAGCTGTTGGAAGTTATAACGTTAGCATCGATCTGAAGGTTGTTTGGAAGCTTCTTTCGTTTTATTGCTAATGGCATTAGGGGCTCTGCAGCAGATAACAGGCGCTGACATCAAGACCTTAATCCAGGCAGTTTGCAGAAGCCTTGACCTTCTAGGAGTGCAGACATTGATCAGCACAGAAAGGGTGGAGGGTCAGAGATTGAAAGCCATACAGAACTGAAAAACACAAAGCTGCTGACCCTCTACCTTAGGGAGAGCCATATTCAGTCAAGCTTCTGAAGAGATACATGCAAAGGTGGCCTGTAGAAGAGCTACATCAACACCCTGGATCATCTCTTGAAATTTAATGAGTCCTCGGGTGTCTTCAATATCAGGCCAGCCTTACCATAAGGGAATCAGACAAAATACTATGATACCACATCAAATTCTTCCATGCATATCCAATATCTTGCTTTTGCAGATATAAAGTAAAAAATAAATGATTGGATTTTAACTTTTAAAACGTTAAGTCATTGGAACTTAATTAGCTTTTATGAAAAATTGACTTTGCCCAAATTTCATCCTTAGACTGTCCTATACATGTACCACATTGTCTGAATTTAGTGGTTCTTTATTAATTGTTTTCCGTGTCACAGAAGTCCACAGCAGAAGGGAACTTGATGCTATTTCTTTTGAGACCCATGTTATTAGTTGTAATGTTCTTTGTCAAAGTCTAACATCCCTACTAAATCTGAAAGGCTTTCGTTTTAATTTACTAAGGTAATAGAGTACACAGGTTGAGGAATTATTTCCAAAGAGAGAATGTCATTGATAAATATTATTTCTAAGAAATCAAGACCATGGAAAAAGTATAAATCTAATATGAATGTCTATTGCAGTTGTTGCAGGAATATTTTATTTATATATTAGCATTTAATTATAGAATAAATAGTGACCTATGTCAAATATAATTTTTTTCAACAAGCTATGGATATTTTGATAAGGTATCACAAATAATAATAATAATAATAATAATAATAATAATAATGATCACAAAGTCTTACTAGACAGTGATATATGTTTTTCTTCATTGCATTCTCTCACATTCACACATGTACACATAGACACAGACTCCTGTGTATTTAGAATATTTAGATGAGATGTTGTTAAATGAGGTTATACTGAAGGCAAAAAAAAAGTTATGGATTTATTAGAATATGTCACAAAAGTAGCATATTTAGGCAAGAGTATATATATATATAGTCTGTGTACATGAAATTTTGCAAAAAGTAGATTAAATTGAATATTATTTAATGGTCCATTTGAACCATGATCAGTATGTAAGAAAAACAAATCCTTGAGCAATATGATATTTGCAAAGAGCAACCAATAAAAGATAAATACAACATAAACAAATTCTAGAGTTAACCCAATTGCATTAAAAACTCTGCTAAATAAGAAATATCACATTTTTAAAATAAGAAAGAAATTATATAGACTGGCTATAATAGCAATGCTTACTAAATACTCCTTTTTGACAAACCCAAATTTATTTTAAAAACACACAAAGGTAATGGGGTCAGACAAAATTCACTCCAAATCAAGAAAAAGTCCCGATTTAGCAAAGAATGTATAATGATAAAGAAATCATTGAAAGATAGACCTGACAATCATAAACATGTTTTAAATAATGTTTCCTCAAAATTCCTGACCAATGGAACATCCAGAAAGAATGGGAAGAAAGTATCTATATATAAAGCTTTAATGTTTACTTAATCATATTTAACATAAGCAGAAAGTAATTCATAAAGATAGAAGTCATTGAAGCAATTTTTATAAAATTTAATAGATTAGTCTAGCAAGTCAATACAAGATTATAAATTATTTTCCCATGTCCACTAATAAAGAGTAATTATTCACATGAAGAACTTACACAAACCTGACAGTATTTCTCATCACATAGTAATAGCACACAAAAAAAGAAGACACTGCGAGAGTTAAGAGAAACTACTAGGAAAAACAATAAAGGAAGTTTCTCCACGAGGGTCTAAGACCTTCTCAGCCATGGGGTTTTAACAGAGTTTACAGCAGTAGACATAGAGTCTTTGCTTTGGATTAGGTTGCAAAAGGAATCACAACTAACTTCTAAATGTTAGGTTTATACCCATGGACAAATTGCTACTATCAGAGATACTTGTCTTTATAGCAACAGACAGCAAATGCAGAGACATTCAGCTGCCCAAGATAATCAGAGTAAGCAATGGTCAGGTGTTCAGCTCTAAACAGGTTGTTCTTATCACATGTTTAAGTATCAAAAAATGGTGGGAAGAACATCTCCTATGCTCTGAAATTCAAAGAATCACCTTTTTCCAGTTCCCATCATATACTACTGAGACTAAAGCCTGAACAGAGATGAGAATAAACACCTGTGAATACTCATCAGTTCCTGGGACGTCTGGGGCTAAAGAGATGGTTCAGAGGTTCAGAGCATTGTCTGCTCTTACAGGTGTCATAAGTTCAAATCCCAAAAACCACATAACAATATATCATAAGGTCTGGTACTCTCTTCTTACCTGCAGGTATACATAAAGGCAGAGCATTTTATACATAGCAAATAAGTCTTATTAAAAAATAAATAGTTGAAATGTAAATGAATAAAATGATGAATTAAAAATAGATATACTCATACATAATTAAATACAAAAACAGACCATAATTTCCCAAGGTAGAGACACCTGATGTCCTGCAATGGTCTCCACAAGTATGTGCATAGCTACTCATACCTGCACACCAGCATATATATACCTCTCACAGTCATACCATCTACATTGCGTGCGCGTGTGTGCGCACACACACACACACACACACACACACACACACACACTACCTTCATTACCTGTGAGTCACTATTTCCTTTCACTAAATCTCCAGCCATAGACAGTTGCTATTTTGTCTTCTGCCTCTGTTGATTTAACCTGTTCCTTCAATTCCATTTGATCCAAAGTATGTAGTATTCAATATTTTATGACATGTTTTTTCACTCAGCAAACATTTTTCAATCCCATCCATATTGTATTATGTATCATTAAATCATGAGTTTTTATTGTCAAACAATATTTCACTGTATAAATATGACAGAGTTTAATTATCATTAATTAATTAACAAGTGCTTTTATTGTTACTATTTATTAGTTGTATTATGGGTATTAAAATAATGCTACTATAAACATTTGTGTAAACTTTATTGTGTGAATGTATATTTTTGCTTGCATCTACTCTGAGGATACCTTATGGGTATGAGTTTATTTTTGTCATAGCTACTCCTCATCTCTCCCTTTCAACTCCTCATATTCACCTATTATGTCCCTCTCCTATCTTCATCTCCCCTACTTTCTCCTTTCTCTTTCCTCTTTATCCAGTGTGTGTTGCCCATATTCACATGGATATAGAGTCATCCACTAGGTTATGGGCAACCTACAGACCAGTGACTTCACTCACAAACAAAATTGACTCTCTTCCAAGTACCATTACCTTGCAGTCGCTCTTTAACTTCAGGTGTAACCATGTTATTGCCCTTCCTTTCTGGGGTTGAATTTTGATTAGTTTCCTCTTGTATAGTTCTTAGACAGGTAACCATAGCTCTCCAGAAGAAAGTATTCCAAAATACTCCTCCCCATCCTCAATATCTTACATTATTTCCACTCCCCTTTTCTGAGATATTCCTAAGCTTTTCACGGGTGGGGGGTGAGGGTACTAGTTTGTTCATATTGTTGTTCATGCTAAGGGACTGCAAACCCTTCTGCTCCTTAGGTCCTTTCTCTAGCTCCTTCATTGGGGACCCGGTACTCAGTCCAATGGATGGCTGTGAACCCTCTACTTCTGTATTAGTCAGGTACTGTCAGAACCTCTCCAGAGACAGCTATATCAGGCTCCTGTCAGCCAGTGCTTGCTGATATCCACAATAGTGTCTGTATTTGATGATTTAATAAGGGAAGGATTCCCAGGTGGACAAAATTCTTGAAAATTTACAATATCAATAGTTATAAAATATAACGTAGTGAAACAAAGCAATATGAAATAATTATTGAAAGCTCAGGTTATACCATCCTGAGATAGATCATTCATTAATTTAACACAGGCTATGCTGGTGATGTGGATCACTCATAGGACCAGAGCCACTATATGCCAGTTGTAATGCACAAATATTGAATTTGTTTTAAAGACAATATCCACAGTCCACAGATATTGAATTGTGGGATACATATAAGGCTTACATTTCTGTATTATAAGACTTGACTATCAAAAATTTCTGTTGACATTTTAAATAATTCAAACCTAGATTATCCCACTAGCATGTGGAAACAATCTTACATGACAACATACAGAGAGCACAGACTATGGAGGTATAATGTCAACTATATATCAAAAAATATTTTAGTAAGCACATATTAATATTGAAATAAACAGAAAGAGATGACAAGGAAATAGAAAATAAAGTGAAAAGCAAAATGAAAACATTCAACCAGAATTTATAACAAAAAAATTAATGACCAATAAAAGCACAATAAAATTGTATGGATGGTCCCAATAAAAAAAAAAATGAAGGTTATGCAGAAGTTCAACTGGTGGTAGGAATGATCAAGTATTAACAGTAGAACAAAAACCAACTTTGAAAAATTAACAGAGATAGTGGTGGCTCTGCAGTTAAAAGCACAAATTGTTCTCTCAGAGGACAAAGATTCCAGTTCAGACCCACCATATTGGCTCACCACCACTCACAGCTCCAGTTCCAGAGGATCTGAAAATACCTTCTGTCCTTTGCTTGTAGTGCACATATATACATGTGTGCAAAAACACTTACACATAATATAATTTTAAAAAATAAATTCCAAAAAATAGATAAGTAAGTAAAAACAAAGATAGAGCCAGGAGCTGCATCTTTTGGAGTGCACCAGATAGATCCAGTAAATATATTTGAAGTAATTTTTGTAGAAAATCCCAAAAAATTTCATGAAACATACGATTATAGAATTGCAGAGCTCCATGGAGTTTAAACATGCAGTTACAGAATTGTGGATGTAAGAGCAAAGGGCTCATAGACTGGTGAGCTTTGAAAGGAGTTTTATACTGCATTTGAATCCATAAACTACTAACTATAAACACTGAGTTTGTATATTACAAAATCTAGAATACTCATTAAAATTAAGTCTAAGAAATATAGCAACAAATATATAACAACTAAAGCATTAAATATAATTCCAAGTAAAGTTCAAACACACATACACTAAACAGAAACAGGAAAAATTGAAAAAAATATTAAAACAAATGGAAGAAACAGTCAGAAAAAAGTACTTAAATCTATATATCTTGATTAATATATAAAATGTAAATTACATAAATATACAAAAATCACTCAGTGGATTGATACACTTATCTGTAACTAGAAATCTACCAAAATTGATAAAAATGTCAGATAACAAATTACATGCATAAACACACACATACACACACACACAAAATTTGTATATAAACATATAAGGAAAATAAATTATCAGGAACAATGGGACATTATTTAATGTTTGCGAAAGCAAGTCACAATCTTCAATGTGTATGGTTCTATCAAAAGAGCTTCAAATAATATAATGTAAGATATAAAAGAAATGTGGGTCACTCTCAGCAACAAAAAAGTAATAAATAAACAGCACATACATAAACAGTACTACTATCTAACAGACACTAAAATAAAGTTCAACTGATCAATTTAATATACTTGAAACAACCATCATAATTGGCTATATCCTAAGGTTAACAAGCCTTAGAAAGCTATGAAACTGAATCAAAAAACTTTTTATAAAAATAAAATTAAAATTTGAAGTCCATGTTAGAAAGTTAAGATGATAATCTATATGTACTTGGCAATTAAATATCCTGATAATAAATTATGAATGTTCTAAGGAAAAACAGACAGTAATTTAAACAATGTTATAAAAATATAATTATAAATATAAATATAAGACACCAAATTAGTGTGATACAGCTGCACACATCATGGGAGTACTTGAGGTCATTGAGTGTTTTGATTGTCAACAACTGCCACAATACAGATAGGGTGGTACATCTCAGCAGCCCAAACACTTGGAAAGCTGAGGATTGAGAATTAAGAGCTCCAGCCTGGATTCACAGTCAGATGGAATATGAGGGGGCAGAGAAATGGAGGAGGAGGAAGAGGAGAAGACAGTGAAGTGATGGATAGTACCAATACTACAAATGAAAGAGAAAGACTGCTAAAAGCATCTATTAATGAAAGTCTGTCTAAACCCTCTGCACATCAACACAGAGGAAGCATCTGCAGCAAAAAGAAATAATCTTGGCAGGGCTAAAATTTTCTTTAGACCCTATCAGGAGTAAAGTCAAAGTTGCCCTCAGTTTCAAAGTAACATGAAAATGCCCTACATACAAGTCAAAATATTTTCAGTCATCAAAAATAAAGCTCATTTTCTCAACTTTTCGTCTTTTAGATGATCTCAGATTACTATTTTATTTATGTGTTAATAAGAAAACCAAATATTTTATGTTTTTGTATTGGCTGGTTCTGTGTGTCAACTTGATCCAAGCTGGAGTTATCACAGAGAAAGAAGCCTCCCTTGAGGAAATGTCTCCATGAGAACCAGCTGTAATCTCATGTTATTTCATGTAATATTATGTTATATCATGTAATATCATGTTATATCATGCAATCTCAGTTAGTGATCAAGGGTGGGAGGACCCACTTGTGGGTGGTGCCATCCTTGGACTGGTAGTCCAGGGTTCTCTAAGAAAGCTAGCTGAGCAAACCATGGGAATCAATCCAGTCAGCAGCACCATCCATGGCCTCTGCATCAGCTCGTGCCTCCATGTTCCTGCCCTGCGTGACTTCCTGTCTTCACTTCCTTTGGTGATGAACAACAGTGTGAAAGTATAAACTGAATAAACCCCTTCTTTCTCAACTTGCTTCTTGGTCATGACATCTTGTGCAGTAAGACGAACCCTAAATAATACAGTTTTTATCTGCACTATTTTTCCACAGATTCCCTGCTTATCTGTTTGAATTATCCTATTTTTCTTTAGGTTTTATATGCTATCTCAAACAAATTACAATTTTTTTTTTCTTATTTGCCTTTTAGTTTTGTAAAGGAAGTTTCTGCTGTTTTAAATGGTTTTTGACTCATCTAATTCTTTGATATTTTCTGATATCTCTGCATTTCTCTTACTGTACGTTTCTCGTGACTTTCATACATCAATTGTGTCACTGGAATTTCCAGCTTTATTGCAGGCACTGCTAACATCCTTACACCTGCACTGATTTCGATACTTTGGTTTGTTTCTGATGAGCCGTCATTAATGATGTAAGTATGGAACCTGACTTTTCTTCCAAATGAGCTTGCAAATATTGACACTCCTTTTTACATCTTTTACTTTTCCATGTGTATTCAAAATAAGAGTGGTAACTAAATAAATGTCTGCAGTCCTGTGGCTAAGGACTTCCTCTTCCCCTTCCTCTACTTGCTTATTTTGCACTGATATGAATCATGTCCATCAAAGCTGTTTAACAAGTGTGAAGATCAGGAAAATTAATGGGCCCTTTACACAGCCTACCGTGGATGGCAAAATTCCCTAGACAGGTGGTCCTGAGCTGTATAAAAACATTACCTAAATATGGACCTGTGAGCCCGGCAACAAGAAATGCTCTTCTACTATTTCCATTGTCCCTGTGCTGTGAGTGAATTCTCTAGTTAGAGGAAATGGTGCCTGGAGTACCAAGCAGATAAATCTTCAAGTTCCTCTTTGACTTCATTTAACTTCCTTGCCTTCCTTCCTTTCTTCCTCTTCTTCCTCCACCTCCTCTTCTCCTTCTTTTTTTAACTGTATGTTTTTAACTCTTATTTATTTATTTATTTATTTGGTTATATTATTTGTTTGAATTTCAAATATAGTCCTGCTTCCCAATCTTCCCTCCAGAAACCCCACCATCCCATTCCCCTTCCCCTTTGTCTCTAAGAGGTTGCTCCTCTGCCCACCAACCTAGTCCTGCCTCACAGTTCTAGCATCCCCCAATGCTGGGGCATCAAACCTCCACAGAACTAAGGTCTTCCCCTCCCATTGATACCAGTTAAGGCAATACTCTGTAAAATACACAGATGGAGCCATGGATCCCTCCACGTGTCCTCTTTTTTTGGTGGTTTAGTCCCTGGGAGCTCTGGGGAGGGAGGGTCCAGTTAGTTAATATTGTTGTTCTTCCTAAGGGGTTGCAATCCCCTTCAGCTCGTTCATTCCTTCCCCTAACTCTTCCATTTTGGTTCTCATGTTCAGCCTGATGGTTGGCTGAGAGCATCTGCATATGATCAGGTGCTGGCAGAGCCTCTCAGGGTACAGGCTCCTATCAGCAAGCACTTCATGGCATCAGCAATAGTGTCTGGGTTTGGTGTCTAGAGATGGGATGGATGCCTAGGTGGGGCAGTCTCTTGATGGTCTTTCCTTCAGTCTCTGCTCCACTCTTTGTTCCTGCATTTCCTTTAAACAGAAGTAATTCACAGTCAAAATTTTTGAGATGGGGCCTGCCTTCTTTTAATGATACATTGTAACATCTTGGCAGAAATATTCTTTTCCTCTCCTTGGTTGCTTTGGTCTTGGCATTTTTCACAGCAACAAACTAAAACTAGAACATACGAGTTTGCAGACCTGTCAAATTGAGTAAAAATGTTAAAGACCATTAATTTTTTTCTTTGACAGTATAAAATTTTCATACTAATTTGGGGACATCAGCATCGGTAACAAGTCCCAAAGTTCATCCATCTTTTTGGACTTGATTTCCTGGCTGATCTGTTATCCAAGTAACTGCCCTTTTCCCCAATACAGAAGTTGTCATGAGAGCATTTGCTACATCTTATGGTCTCTCCCACAGTTATAGAGACGGAATGATGACATTGTCTTTCTCTTTCTAATGCCATTAATAACTCATAGGTATCACATTCATCATTAATTACTATAAACTTCATAATATTTCACACCTTTCAGAAACACCTAGCTCAATAACCATGGTTTTAATTGGGAGCGAGAATAGTAAGTAATCAGAGTAGGATTTAATAATGGAAAAGCTTTACTTTGTTCTGTGTGTGTAAATGGAGTGATATATGAGGGAAGAGAAAAATACTTAAGGTCTAAGATTCTATGAACTTGCAGAATCAGCCTGGCTTCTTAAACTTAAATCAGTCATTCAAAACACAAACAACTTTTTTTAAAAATAGATCTCTAATTGAAGTAGAATTATATAACTATATCATCCATTTCATTGCTTCAGCCTCTCCCACCCTCCCAGTTATCCTCCTCCAGATTTCTTTCATGTCCCTCATTTTCCAATAAATAACTACTCTTTGATTATTGTTACATATATCTGCATATGTATGTATATACACATACACAAATATATACATATATATCCTGTTTAGACAATTTTTGTTGAACATATATATTGAAAATGTATTGAACATATACAATGAATATATATGTATATATGAAAATATATTTTCATACACACATATATATGTATATATGCATATATATGTATATATTCTCATATATGGGAAAAGATAATTCCCTTTTCCCAATACTCAATAGTTGCCTGCAGTTCTTCATGTAGGTGTGGTACCACACAGAATGTTCTTTTTTTAATCTTATTATAACCACTGACATTGTACTTATTGTTCTCATCTTATTTATGTAGCAATTTCTAGAAAAGACTTTCCCATCAGACTTTCTGGTATAATGTCATACAATATTTCTAACCTTCTCTTCCACAGAGTTTCTTGAGCTATAGATGCAAGAGCAGTTGTGTAAATATATCCATTGGGCTTTTATTCCTCATGAATGGTTGGTTGATCTAGACATTTTGTCTACTTGTAGTTTTCTATGATGGTCTCCATTTTATTTACAAAAGAGGCTTCTTTAATGATGAGTGGTAACCATACTTACTTGTGGGTAGGTGCTGTAGTGCATAGGTGTTGTACTTGGGTGTTAATTTAGTTATTTTGAGTTGCTTGCCCACCTTGGCGGCTTGCATAGTGTTATAGTCACTGCTGAAGTGACTGTTGAACAGAAGCTTTCTGTTCAGATCCAATTAGGATCATGTATTCTAAATGGATCTCCAGAAATAGGACCCTACGCTCATCCTTTGAGGGGCAACCTAGGGCTATGTGATGCTTTGGAAAAGAATGCCTCATATAAGCTCCTATATTCAAATGTTCACTCAACAGAAAGTGGACTAATTGAAAGAATTAGAAGGATTAGGACATGTGGATTTGTAGGATGGAGTGTGTCATTGGGTCATTGGGCATAGGCTTTGAGAATTCTAAAGTCCATGCCAAGGCCAGCTTTTCTCTCTCTCTCTCTCTCTCTCTCTCTCTCTCTCTCTCTCTCTCTCTCTCTCTCTCTCTCTCTCTCTCTCTCTCTCTCTCTCTCTCTCTCTCTTTCTGTCTATAGATATAGATCTCAGCTACTGCTCTAGCACCATTTCTTGCACCAGAACCAGCACAGCAATGTGTCTGCCATGATGATTATGGACTAACCTGCTATTGTAAGAAAACCCCAGTTTAAATAATTTGTTTCATAAGAATTGTCTTAATCCTGCTATCTTTTCACAGCACTAGAACAGTGACTAGGGGGAACAGTTAGTAGTCACTGTTCTAGTGCTGTGAAAAGATACCATGACAAAAACAAGTCAATCTACAATTTATACCGTTTCAGGCAACACTTGGAATATACTTTTTCAAAAGAAAATTACTATGGAGAACCTTCAAAAAAACTAACAGTAAAAATTGTACCATAGGATTCAGCTATACTACTTCTTGGTATATGCCCCAATGACTTGATATTCTACTCTACAAATACTTTCTCAGCAATGTTTATTGCTGCTGTATTCACAATATTCAGGAAACATAAACAACCAAAATGCCCTTTAATGAACAAATAGATATTGCGAATGAGGTATATATTTACAGTGGAATACACATATGAGGTTAAGGAAGACACATAGATGCAGATTTGTGTGATTTTGGTAAAAAAGTATCTGAGCCTGTGACTAAAATTGTATGATCATTCTCTGCTCCATAGTCAATC